>NW_023603234.1:0-7862 GCF_014898055.3 Talpa occidentalis | reverse complement strand
TGCACAGGCAAACACTGTCTGCTGCTCCTCAGGTCCCTCCCGGTCTTCGGAGGGGCTCCATACCGGTCTACATGGATCATCGTGCTGACTTACACCAATTGTAAGAGAGGAAGGAATGGACACGGGGCAGGTTTTTCTGATCCAGCAGACTGGTCCAGGAGAGAGTGTCCTGGAAGCCTCAGTGGCTTTTGTAGCTTTTATTGGGATTACTGGATACATGGCAGGTAGGGGTGCTAGGGGGTCAGGAGGCTGCAGGCCTCCCAGCCCCCAGCAAGTTTCACTCTTTCTGGGCTCTCTGGCGTTCTCTGGTGGTCTCTGCTGCTCTGCTCTCTCGGTTCTGCTTACGTTTCTCTGCTTTTGCTGTGAATGCCACCCTTAAAAGCCCGTCTTAGCCCAGGTGAATCCCATCTACATATGCCCCACACCCTACTCCAGGTGCCTGCATCAGGCTTGCATTCAGACCACAGGGTTCCCTCATCTATCCTAAAGGCGGGAGGGCAGAAAAGCCTGATAGTTTTATCTTTCCCTACAGTGTGGGTTGTCCGGAGGGCTGGGCGGGCTGGGTGCTGGGCAGGCCGGCACTGCTGAGCCCCTGAGCCCGCTGTCTGGCCGAGGGCCGCTTTACCGAGCTCATGCAGGAGAAAGTGGGCTTACAGGACTGGATGGAGGAGCTGGAGCATCGATGTATCCAGATGTCTGGAGAGACTGACACCATCGGAGCAGGGAGGCTTGTGCCCTGCAGCTGGGGTGCTATGCAGAGGCTGGGGAGACCCCAGCAGCTGAGCTGTCTGCGCGCCCTCCCCCTAGGAGAATACATCGCTCTCTACCAGAACCAGAGAGCAGTGATGAGGGAGGAGCACCAAGAGAAGGAGGAGTCCATAAGCCAGCTGGCCCAGGACAAAGAGGAGATGAAGGTAGTCAGAGCTCTGGCTCCATGGTGGTGCGGCTGGGGCAGGGCGGGCTTCTGAGCATCTCTGCTTCCAGGTGAAGCTGTTAGAGCTGCAAGAGCTGGTTTTGCGGCTGGTGGAGGTGCACAACGAATGGCGGGCGAAGCCCTGAGCACCTGCCCAGAACCCTGCTGCTGAGCCCACTAGCGCATGCCTAGTCCCCAAGAAGCTTGGCACCGCCAACGTCCAAGGTGAGGAAAGCCCCTAACGGGGGGCTGGTCAGGAAGAGCACACTCCGCCAGGCACACAGCATCCTGTCTCTGTCTCTCTGTAGGGTAAAGAAAATATCAGGCTTTTCTGCCCTTCCGCCATCAGGATAGATGATGGATCCTTGTCCTGAATGCATGCCTGATGGCGGGCACCTGGAGTAGGGTGTGGGCATAGGTAGATGGGATTCAGCTGAGCTAAGACTGTGCTTTTAAGGGCGGCGTCACGGGGACGCCAGCAGCAGCAGTAGAAGCCGAAGCTGAAGCCGGAAGAGAAGCCGAGATCACCAGAGAGCCCAGATAAAGTGAAGATTTGCTGGGGGCCGGAGGCCTGCCAGCCTCCCACCCCCAGCCAGCACCCCTGCCTGCCATATGCCTGGTGAACCCCAATAAAAAACCTGCAAAACCACTGAGGACTCTGACTCCTCCTTTACCCGGTCTGCATGGGATCAGAAAACCTGCGCTGTGCCCTGCTCCTGCCCTTACACTCTCTAAAGAACCAAGTAAGGTGAGCCTTGTCCACGATGTGCAGCCGACCCAGGGTGAGGCCCAGCTGGGCCTGACTCCCCTCGAGAACGCCTCTGCGCAGCAGGTCGTTCAGCTGCTTCAAGAAATGCAGAACTCCCAGGAAGGCGTCACCATTGGAAACAGCCCATGCCTTCCCTTCTTCTACCAGGCTGACGACAACGAGGTGAAGATAATGGTGGTCTAGGCCACCGGCATGGGGCCGGAGGCTCTGCCCCCACCTGGCCCTCACCAACCCATCCCTGTTCCCCAGGCTTTCCCCCCCATCCTTTGGCTCTCCTTCCCAGTCGTCCTTTCATCCCTCGGCTTAAAAAAGGGTCCAACAACTCCCCTATCTAATAGGGTGAAATAGGTGCAGACCCTAGCCTCTGAGGTTAGGGCTGTGTCTTCATTTAACTCTGGACTAATCATACTTCCAGAGGCAAGGAGCTAGAAATATCCAGCTAGTTATTTAGGGGGCTCCGTTCTACAATATAGGGGCTCCTTGAATGACCAATTGAATCCTTACCAGGCCTTCTTGCAGAGGGCCTAGGTTATATTAGGCAATTTTGGGCCACGTGCCCCCCACCTCACCCCAACCATGTCGAGCGGGGCAGCACTTTGAAAGCCCAGCACGGGGGCTAAGTGCAGACAGAGATACCAGCTGGGGCAGGTGGGCACCAACACCTGTCTAGAGTGTAGCCACAGAGATAGCAGTGGTTTATTTGAGACCACCCAGATCCACAAAGGGGTGGCCTCCCCTGCTCCCTTTTGAAATTTCCCCATGGGCCTTTGCACCCAATTTGTTTTTGTTTTCTTTTTTTGTTTTGTTTTTAATTTTTTGTTGGACCCAATAATTGTTTTGATTTTTCTTTATTTTTTTTATTTTACTTTTTGTTGCACCCAATTATTCTGGAGGTGATCCCTATCTGCAAAGGGGAGTCCTCTCCTACTACCTAGCAAAAGTCCCCATGGGCATGTGTGCCCGATTATTTTGTGGGAACCCACCTGTTAAGGGGGGGCTCTGCTCACTACACATGTCTTGCAGCTTGAGGTTAACCTGTCCCACTCACAAAAGGCCCGCGGGCATGAGGCCACCCCAATCTGCAAAGGGTGGCCTCCCCCATCACCCCTCAAGTCCTGCGGGCATGAGGCTACCCCAATCCACAAAGGGGTGGCTTCTGCTGTCCTCCTCACAAAAGTCCCACGGGCATGAGGCCACCCCAATGTGCAAAGGGGTGGCCTCCTCCTTCCCGCCTCACAAAAGGCCCATGGGCATGAGGCCACCCAATCTGCAGAGGAGTGGCCTCTCCCGTCCCGCCCCTCACAAAAGATCCACAGGCATGAAGCCACCCCAGTGCACAAAGGGATGGTCTCCCCCTTGCCCCCTCACAAAAGTATGAGGCCACCCCAATCCACAAAGGGGAGAACTCCCCCATCCCCCTCCTCACAAAAGTCCTGCAGGCATGAGGCCACCCCAATCCGCAAAGGGGTGGCCTCCCCCGTCGCTCCTCTCGAATGTCCCACAGGTATGAGGCCACCGCAGTCCACAAGGGGGTGGCCTCCACTTGCTGTCTTTGCAAAAGTCCCGTGGGCCTCTGTGCCTGATTATCTTGGGGCCACCCCGGATTTGCAGAGAGGTGGCCTTCACTGCTTCTTTTACAGAAAGTCCCCATAGAGGGGATGCATGGCTTACTCAGGCAATTTGGGGGTACACACTCCCCCAACCCTGTGGAAAACTGGGCTTGGCCAGAAGCCGGGCCGGGGTGGCTGGTGGAGGCCAGGCGGAAGGCGCGCGGGCGCCCCGCGGTGTACATACTGTGCTGGGACGTGTGTACATGGGGCTGAGACGGCCCCTGTATCACAGCGGAGGCTGCGGTGGCCCCTGGGAGAGGAGGTTTCTATGAATCAGTTGACATCGAGGAAACTTATTTATAGATCGCCCAGGACAGAGGAAGGAGGCAAGGCCAGGGAGTGGTTCCTGGTGTTTCACTTTTGTTTCTGAATAAACCGAACTCACCACGTGGTCGGGCCCTGGGATCTGGGCTCAGGCGCTGCGCTGGGTGTGGGTCCTGCCAGCAGAGGGCAGGCTTCGGGGTGCAAGGTGCGCATTGGCGCTGCCTGTCAGGGCATCCAATCCCCTCAGCTCTCTGACCTGTAGGCCTGTGGGCTGCGTGCCGCCCGGGAGGGCCAGAGTACTGGCTTCCAGCCTAGGCATTTCTCCTCTCACCCTGTTCTTCTGGGGCTCCCACCCAGGCCCCATGAGTCCTCCAGGCTGGCACTCTACCCCTGGTGGCCACAGCAGGGTTCAGATGAAGACCAGCTAAGTCCAGGTGCTTTCCCGAGCAGCCTGGGAAAAACTGGGGCCTCCCAGGCACCCCTGCGCCCCCATGCTTAAACCTTCCCTTCCCCCTGAACGCCACAGAACACAGCCAGCACACAACACGTTGCTCCCCATTGTTCAGAAATGGGTTTCATTCTCAGCCAAGAGACAGCAGGACTGGTCGTGGCCAGAAGCACAAGCTGCGGGACAGCACCCCCATGCTCGGGGAAGGGGCAGGAAGGTGGCTGGGGGGCTGACTGTGCACAGGCCGGGAATGGCAGGGAGGCTCGTCGGAGGTGGCACGTGTTGGCGGGGGTGGCTGGGGTGACAGTGTTTGCTTGTTGTTGGGCCACAAGACTCAGAAGGACAGCACAGCCGGCGGTTCCCAGCACCAGAGATGCGCGCTTGCACGTGTGTGTGTGCCCGTGTATTTATAGACATGCATAGAGCAGGGCAGGAGCAATACCACCGAGGGGGCACAAGAGTCACCGAGGTCACGCCTGGGGTGTCAGCTCACCACCACAACAGACTAAAGTCACAGATGAAGGGGGAGGCTTGGGGGCTGGGGGCCAAGTCACAGAACAGTCACCCAGGCAGGCCTGGGAAGAGAGGTGTCCCAGGAAGAGGAGGGGTCTGGTTAGAGGCCGAAGGGGGCCCTGGGGCTCTCAGGTTGGATGGACTTGCCTGACCCGATCAGCTGGCAGCTGGAGAGAAGCAGAGAGAAAACGGGGGAGGGCAGAGAAGGGGGAGAGCTGGGAAGGCAGGTGCAGCCTGGGCTGCAGCGCTGGGGGGAGGTGGGGAGGGAAGACGAAGCAGGGGAGGGTGTGGGCAGGGGTTCTGGATGAGAGGGAGGGGGACAGGAGGGGGGATGCAGGAGCAGGAGCTGGAGCCTCTCCCTGCTCACTCGCCGGCCTCTCACACACACGAGACAGTGCACCCGTGGGCCAGACATGTGATCGGCCCCCTCCGGCTCCCTCCTCTCTGCTCCCCTGTCTTTCAACCCACCAGCCCAGGGTCACCCTTAGTGTCAGGAGTAGGCGGCCTCGGGCCCCACGTGACTCCACCATTTCTGATGGAGAAAGACAGGCGGAATACCACTGTTTGCCCCGGGAGGGCAGAGCTGAGAGGATGGCTGGAGGGAGCACCGGGGGCCCCTGGGGTAGGCAGAAAGCACAGTAGTTCCCCATATGGACCCTGGGGAGGCAGGGAGGGCAGGAGGCCAGATGCTAGTGGCCACAGGCTTATAAGTCTAAGAGGGGAGCCTCAGCAGGCTGGGGACCACAGGTCGTGTAGGTGAGGCTGGGCCCTTCCTGGTGTGGAAAAGCAGAAGAGCAAGCATCAGTGTAGGGGTGCGGGGGCAGGCAGGTCTGTGGGGCAAGTTTTACTGACCAGCTTGGGTAGAACTCAGAGAAGCCGACTTGCCCAGGTCAGCCGACACTGAGGTCCCCTGGCTGAAAAAGGAGAAGTGACACTATGGAACAACAGGCCCAGGTCCATGGGCCTGCAGGCAGGCTTCGGTGCTTCACCTGGGGCACAGGGACTGCCTTGGCCCTGTGCTGGCGGGAACAGCAACAGCAGGCACGGAGGGCAAGGCGCTCTGTGGCCTGCCTGGTTGCAAGGTGGCTGCGGGCCGAGGGTGTGGCTTGGACCCTCAGGCTTTCCAAAGCCATCAGACAACCTGAGCCTTCCTGAAGGCGACTCAGTTGCCACCATAAGGAGGAGGGGTCAGACCTCCTCTGCCCTGTGGTGGATCCGGTTCCAAAGCTCCCAAGGTGGCTGCCCTGCCCCAGCAGCACACTCACATAGGGGGATGGGGGCTGCACCCCCAGCATGAATTTCGAAGGCTCCCTGACGGCCTGCTCCCTGACAGCGGCACAAGCGGCCTATCAGCTCAACACCCTGCGTGACCATCTGCACTGCAGGTCCTCGAGCCTAGAGACTTCCACAGCCAGAGAACATCCACCTAGGTGGAAGGCCCGGCTAAGACAAGTCTCAGTGGCTGTCTTCAGTCGGAGGTACTTTGGGAACCTGGGGTTGGCTTGCCTGTATGAACTTAAGTGTGTGTGTGACCAATATAGGAATCAAATTCTCTCTGAGAGCCAACTTCTGACTGAAGCTTATCTATCACCCTCGCGGCAGATGCCTTCTCTCAAACCTCGGTCCCTTGGAGCTTAGGCCAGATATGTGCCCTAAGCGTCTCATCTTTTACTGCAGCGCTGCGTGGCCTCAATACCAATTGGACAATGGCTCCCACGGGCCGAGCATGGCGCTTTTGACTTCTCCATCCTTACAGACCTAAAGAGTTCTGTCACCGCAATGGAAAATGGTCAGAGATCCCTTCGGGCCAGGCTGGCTTTCTCTTGTGCTCCCGTGCCCCCCTCCAGCCCCTCCCTCCTGAAAACCTGCCACACTCTCCAAGTCTTGAGACTCCTCTCACTCTTCCCCTCTCTGGACCCTCTTCAACGTTTTCTGATCCTCTAGATTCTCAGTCTTCACCTCCTCCAGCTCCCCAATCCGGCCTCCCCTCTTTTTTTCACCTCCTAGCCACCACACCCGTTCTGGGTGGTCCTCTTCTGGGTCCCCTTAGGGAAGTGGCGGGGACTGAAGGAGGAGTTAGGGTCCATGGTCCTTCCTCTCTGTCTGGTCTCTCCCAGACTGAAAAGCTTCTTGGCTCTTTCACTAACAATCCCACCACCTACACCAAAGAGTTTCCTTATCTTACCCAAGCCTGTGACCTTACTTGTCATGACTACATGTGATCCTCTCTTCCACCCTGACCTCTGACAAAAGGGAGCAGGTTTTTAGGTCTGCCCAAGACCAAGCAGATCAGGTCCCTGTGACTGACACAACCATGGCCCCAGGCTCTGCAGCAGTTCCCAGCCCAGAGCTGGGGTGGGGCTACCAGACTGACACAGGCAGGGCCCCGGGGCAGGACTCACCAAGACCATTTTATTACCTGTCTCCTAGCTGGTCTCCAAGCGGCTGTGCACAAAAGTGTAAATTTTGCTAAGCTCAGGGAGATCACCCAGTCTGCCTCAGAAAACCCTGCTGCCTTCCTTAGTCGCCTGACGGAGGCGTTCCAGCGCCATACCAGGCTTGACCCTGACTCAAATGGAGGCTCAACAGTTCTGGCTACCCATTTTATATCTCAGTCAGCTCCTGACATTAATAGAAGCTTAAGAAGTTTGAGAAGACTCCCTGGATGGCGCAGATGGCAAAGCGCCGCGCTGTGAGTCTCTCCGAGGCCTCTGCAGTGCCGGTTCCATGCCGGCCGGCCAGCGAGGGTCCCACATGGCACAGCAGACCTCTCCTGCCTCGCCCACTACTCCCTTCAGCAGTGTATTTCGTCAGTCTGCCTGTTCTGTTCCCCACTCTGTCTCTAGTGAATCCTCTCACCCTCCCACGTATCTGGCCTGGACCCCGGTTCTAGTGTAAATGAATAAATAAATCTTTTTTTTTTTTTTAAAGAAGGCTGAGGACTGTCCTCAAACCCCTATCCAGGATCTGCTGAATATGGCCTTGACAGTTTTTAAAAACCGGAAGGAACAGGACAGGGCAGAGAGGGAACCCCGTAGTCTCCAGAAGGCTGGGCTTCAAGCTCAGGCCCTGGTAGGGCCTTGAGACCGCCAGGCCATGTTCCTCCAACCACCGCAGTGCCTGCCGCCCGACAGAGGACGACAACGGGCCCCATGGCCCCCAACCGACCACCGCTGGGAGCCTGCTTCAAATGTGGTCGAGAAGGCCACTGGTCCAGACAATGCCCCAACACCTGCCAGGACCATGCCCCATCTGCAACGTCCAGGGTCACTGGAAAAGTGACTGTCCCTCCATGCCTGGCTGCGGTGGACCAGTCCTTCCAGCCCCTGCAACTCTTGCCACCGG
>NW_023603233.1:0-7869 GCF_014898055.3 Talpa occidentalis | reverse complement strand
TGGCACATGGTTTTTATTGAAGATTTTGGATTAGTGATTCATTCTCTTCACTTTAAATTGACTTTTGCATATAGTATGTGGTAGGGACTGAACTTCACTCTTACCCACTGAATTTTTCTAAATAGTTTTCCTGAAAAAACTATTGACCATGTATGTAAGATTTATTTCTGGACTGTGAAATATATAATATGTATCTATATGTCCTTCCTCATACTACATTCTTTTTGAGTTATTTTCTCAGTGACTTCTCTGGGAATTACAATTAACATTTCAATTTATAACCATTTAGTTTAGATTAATATTAACTTAATTTCAATGTTATATAAAAGGTTTGTTCTTCTACTGCTTTCTTTATTTCATACAAATTATATTTTTGTTCATCAACAGAAATGTATAACTATTGCTTTACACAATTATTTTAAAAATTTATTTATTAATTAATGCATAGAATGGGTGTAGGCCTGAGGTATGGGGAAGAGAGGATTCATCAGAGACAAAGTGGGTAGCAGAGCAGGTGGATCTATTGAAATACACTGCTGAGGGGAGCAGCATATGAGACAGGACAGGTCTGCTGCACCATATGTGGGTCAACTCTGTGGCCGGGGATCAAACTCAGGCTGTAGAGGTGATAGCGCTGAGATTTAACCCCCTCCCTATGCCACCAGGGAGGTCCGTACACAATTATTTTTATAATCTTACAGGCATGAAGAAAATGAGCTACAAATATAAAAATATGGTTAAATTTTGTTTGTATTTATCCATGTATTTATATAAAATGAGTTCAAATTACTCTTTAGTGTTCTTGTATTTCAACCTGAAGGACACCTTATAATGTTTCTTTTAGAATGCATTTTCTAGCAACAATTTATCTCAGTATTTGTTTATCTCAGAATGTTTCAATTTCTCTTTCATTTTTTGAAGACATGTTGCTGGATAGAGAACTCTCAGTTGAGACCAGGAAGTTGGTGAAGTTACACTTCAGTCTACTCTTTTGCCAGAATCTGTACAAAATATATAATTGCAGATGTTTGCCATGCACTGTTCCTTCTGTTTTCAACTCTCTGGAATCCAGAAGGGAAAAAAAGGTGATGTCCAGTGAGATTCTTTGGCTGGAAATTCTTTGGCTCTTAGGCATAATACCATTATAATAATACCAAAATCCTATCCTAGTTGTCAGCCATGAGAAAACTTAACTATAGCAAACTTCAATAATATGCTACAAGGACAGAATGTAATTTTTCAAAACATCAACTACAGTGAATATTGGCATGTCATTTTCAACTTTAAAAGTGAGATCTATGTGGCCACCAAATTTTGAGCCTATCCACATGCACACTAAAACATAGTTACTGTGGTCCTCCCTGGTGGTGCAAGGGGTTAAGACACATTCTATGAAGCTGTCCGCAGCCAAGGCAGCATGAGTTTGATCCCTGGGCAGGGAGCTACCCACATGGTGCAGCAGACCTCTCCTGTCTCACCCTGTACTCCCCTCAGCAGTGTATTTCAGTCAGTCTGCCTGTTCTGTTCCCAACTCTGTCTCTGGTGAATCCTCTTACTGCCCACACCTCTGGCCTGTACCCCAGTTCTTGTATGCATAAATAAATAAATCTTTAAAAAAAAAACATAGTTACTGAATTCAACAAATAAGCACATCTCCAAAGACTATTATATAAGAAATCTGACAGTCTTAAGTATGAATAAGTCCGTATGCATTTAAGCATAAGTGGACATATGCAAGAAATTTGTCTATCTTACATATGAATAAGTTCATATTCATGTAAGACTCTAGTGCATAAGTAGACAATTATATGTGGCTGATTTATATAAACCAGGACTAGAAGAATCTTAAGATTTAATAATCATTGGCTTAATAATGAGATTGTCTATACATTTTCTTTTAAAAAATTAAAATTTTATTGATTTACCACTAGTTTACAAAATACATAAATTTCATCAATACCATTTCATACCTCTATATATGCATAATTATCACTGTATTCACCACCACATTTTTTTTTTTTTTTAAAGATTATTTGTTTATACAAGCACTAGGTATAGTCAGAAGCACGGGAGGGTGGAGAGAATTCACCAGAGACAGAGTGGGGAACAGAACAGGCAGAGTGAGGAAGTACACTGCTGAGGGGGGCAGCAGGCATGGCAGGAGAGGTCTGCGTGCCATGTGGGACCCTTGCTGGTGGCCGGAGATCGAAACAGCACTGCAGAGGCTGTGGGCATCTTCTCAGCCCAGCACTCAACTGCTGCACCACCAGGGGAGGTCCTCACCACCACATTTCTAGTGCAATTCCCATGATCAGATTGACTCTGTGACATCTTCCTATTCCCACTTCCTCCTCCTTGGATAACCATATTCTTCACACAGTCCAAAAATTATTTTGCTATGGCTGGTCATTTTATTTTGATTATCTATATTCCACATATTATTTTTCACTTTCTGACTTATTTTGCTTAGCATACTTCAAGTTCCATCCATGTTATGGAAAAAGGCATAGCTATCATTTTAATAGTTGAGTAGTGTTCTTTATCTAGTTATTGGTGAATGGACATTAAATTGTGTCCATGTTTTTTTTTAAAGATTTATTTTATGCATGCAAGAACTGAGGTGTGGGCCAGAGGTATGGGAGGGGGGTGGGATGAAAGGATTCACCAGAGACAGAGTGGGGAGCAGAACAGGCAGATCTACTGAAATACACTGCTGAGGGGAGCAGTGGTGGAGACAGGAGAGTTCTGCTGCGTCATGGGGGTTAGCTCCTCTGCTGGAGATTGAACTCATGTCTCAGTGGCTGGCGATAGCTTGATAGCACTGAGACTAATCTCTGTGCCACCAGGAAACCCCAAATTGTGTCCATGTCTTGACTATAGTGAATAATGTTGCTATGAGCATAGGGGCGCATATACCCTGTGAAATTAGTATTTGTATATTTTTCAGGTAAGTAGTTCAGTGCTATTGCTGGTTCACATGGTATTTCTATTTTTAAGTTTTAAGGAATCTCTATAACATTTTCCATAAAGGTTGCACAAATGTAAGCTCTCTCATGGTAGTTTTGATTTTCATTCCCCTTAAAAAATATGAAGTTGAATTTTTATTTTTCTGTTGCTCATCTGTATTCTTCTTTGGAGAAGTGTCTATTCAATGCTTCTGCACAGTTTTTGATTGGGTTTTCTTTTATAAGACATTTATAATGTCACCATTTTGTCCTCTATTGCTAAAATATTCAATGAGATAATGAATTAAACAATTGTTTTGAACTTTCTCTCTGTCAATGAATTGACAACCCAATAGGGAGGAAAAGTTACTCAACAATATTCTTTCTTTCAATTTATGCAGCAATTCTAAGGTGGGTCTCATGATCTTCATTATTTGAGGTTGAGATCACTTAATTGATCCAACATTATATAGTTGGTAAGTGGTCACAAAATAAAGTCCTATTGTCTTGGTCTTTCTGGGAAAATGTATTGCACCTTATAAATTTCACTGAAAAATCTCAAAGTTAATACCTTGAAATTATCACCCACATAACCTCAGAAGACTAGCTCACCAACTCACACCTTGAGGGAAGGAAGTAGGGATGCAGTTTGGTTATCTAACCGGGGAGACAAGCCTGGAAACGGTAAGGTGTATAAGATTTCTATACAGAAACACATTGTGCCTTCTTTTTTTTTTTTTTTTTTTTTTGTGGGACTCTCCCTGGCGGCCAGGGAATGAAACCAGCGCCGCAGCCTCACAGCCCAGCGCTCAACCGCTGCGCCACCAGGGGAGGCCCTGTGCCTTCTCTTTTAAAGCTTGTTTCATGGATGATCAGAACTGCCATAAAACTGACCTTCTGGTCAGTCCAAAAGCTAGTCATAGATCTATGCTTTCTGACTCAGTTTCTTCAACTGCTACTCAGTTTCTTCAACTGCTACCCAATGAAGAGGGACTAGAAACAGGCAGTATGGACCTGAGTTATTAAGCATGTTCTGCAGTCATTTTATCTCAATAAAACTGATATTACATCTATACTTTGCTATCTTTTTTTGAAGGTTTCTTTAAATAATTTTTTAAAGATTTATTTATTTATAGAAGAACTAGGGCACAGGCCAGAGGTGTGGGAGGGGGTGGTGGTGGTGGTGGTGGTGGTGGTGAGAGGATTCACCACAGACAGAGTGGGGAGCAGGACAGGCAGATTGACTGAAATACACTGTTGAGGGGAGCAGCAGGCGAGACAGGAGGGGTCTGCTGTGCCAAGTGCGTAGCTCCCTATCTGGCTGGGGATCAAACTCACGCTGCAGTGGCTGCAGATAGCTTCACAGAGCTGTGCTTAACCCCTTGTGCCACCAGGGAGGCCCTTCTTTAAATATTTTGAATTCCAAAGCAAAGGGAATGAAAGTCTTGGTATCCTGAACTCCAACAGATCAGAGGTCAATCCTAATGCCTCAAAACGTTTGGTGCTTGAAGACAACTTAAACTTTAAAATTTGCATGAATGCCAATATTTGTAAAGAACATTGAAATATTCTGAAATCCATTTTCAGAATCCCAAATTCCCTTTCAATTACTTGTTGTTGGTATGTTAAAAGCATGAAGAATAGTATCTGGCATAAAATAGACACAATATGTGTTTGTAAAATGAAACAAATGATTGAGGAAGCAATTTGAAAGAGAGACCAAGATTTATGCACAAAAGTGTTTACCAGAGCATTATGTGCTGAGATAAAATATATTGGAAATAAGTGCCTTAAAAACAGAGCTTTGGTAGGTCTTATGATCAATATCTATTTATACAATAAAATATATAGCCAAAGATTTGCATACATTAAAATATAATGACATTAGAATGGAAGCAAACAAAATAGGATATAAAATTTGTTTATCTGCATTTTAATCGCCTGTAAGTTAAAAATATCTTTGGGAAAAAAGTATATTAGAGAGCATTCTGAGAATTCAGAATTCATGTCTCCTCTTTTCTCTTTCAAATTCCTCTCTGGAATAACAAAATTATCAAAGGGAACCAACTTTTAATAAACAGAGCTGCAGCAGATGACCAGATAAGGTGCTCATTGTAATTGGCTATTCTGATGAGCAGATTAAAGTATCCAAACCCAGTTCAAATTCTTCCCAATAAGTCATCACCCTGAAAAATGCTGCATTCACATGAGGAAAAACCTTTTTCTTCTTCTTTTTAAAGATTTATTTCTTTATGCATTCAAGAGCTGGGGTACAGGCCAGAGATGTGGCAGGTGAGATGATTCTCCAGAGACAGAGCGGGAACAGAACAGGCAGACTGACGAAATACACTGCTGAGGGGAGCAGCAGGCGAGGCAGGAGAGCTCTGGTGCACCATGTGGGTTGCTCCCTGGCCGACAATTGAACTTGTGCTGTAGTGGCTGCTGATAGCTTCCCAATAGCTTCATAGTGCTGACACTTAACACTTTGCACCACTAAGGATGCCCAAGGAAAAACCTTTTTCTTATTGACACCACTCAATATTTGTGGCACAGTCTGACCCTTGTTCTCCTGAGGTTGATAACTGAGATTATAGTTGTAGGTCTTCATTTTCCTTACCACCTGGCAAGAGCAGTTGACCACTCACCAGGTGAAGAGGATTCCTTCTTTGGGACTATGTAGCTGAAAGACTACTCAGCTTCTTTGTCTTGCCTCATTGTGTGACCTTGAAAAAGCCAATGTGTTACAGACAGGGATTATTACAGAGAGGAGTCTCCATCAAAAGGGGAGTTTCCATGTTTCCTGCCTCTCCAAATGACAGTGGAGCTTAGCAGTGAGGTGAAGCCAGAGAAGACTTGGAGAGGGCACTTGGAGAACACACAAAGGAAAGACATGAAAGGAGACATTTTAAGATATGTAGAGACATCCGGAAGAGACATGGGCGAGAGGTCCATAGGGAGGCTGAAAATGACAACTTATTTCTTGATTTGTGCTTTAATTTTGCTCCTTTTATTCCAGACTTGCCTGGCCCCTTTGGCCCCTTTCTGTGGTTCCCCATCAGAAGTTCCTTAGATTTGTGGAAAACATTTGGGCCTCAGCAATCTCACTTGGACAAACACTGTCTGGCTGGGTTTTTACCCACAAGGGGATGGGGAACTTCGGGTGTTCCATTGGGAAAGTAGTATCCTTTCTTCTCATCTGTTTCTGTTCACACCAATTCTATTAAAGTTCTTTCACACTTAAAGTATACTCTGTCGTTATGCAGTATATGCAGAACCCTGTCAGAGTGTGTGAGTTTGGGGGTCTGGGTTACCCCTCAGTTTGCCTGCTAACAAATACTACTCACTAAACCCTAACTTCTTGTGTTTAAATTGAGGTGTCAAAAGGTTATTCTCCTAAGGAATTTTGGCTCTATTTTACAATTTCAGAATTCTATGAGTTTAGGTATGTCTTCTGAAACAGAAAAAGATCTTAAAAATATCACTCACATTCTGTGGTGCTTTGGCTTATTGAGGGTGGCAGATGGGAAAGAGGAATGCGAGGGTCCGTCCAATTCCCTGGAAATCAATCAAAATTTCTTTTATTGAGAGAAGTGTTTCCAGTTAAAACAGGTCTATTTTATATTACAATGTAAACTTATTTGAAGATAACAAAATATAATAATATACATATACTCAAACTGTCTGAAGAACAAATACAAATTTTTTTTTTAAAGATTTATTTATTTATTCATACAAGCACTGGGTACAGTCAGATGCGCGGGAGGGTGAGAGGATTCACCAGAGCCAGAGCGGGGAGCAGAGAGAGCAGAGTGAGGAAGTACACTACTGAGGGGGAGCAGCGGGCGGCAGGAGAGGTCTGCGCGCCATGTGGGACCCTTGCCCGGCGGCCGGGAATCAAACTGGCGCTGCAGAGGCTGCGGGCAACTTTGCAGCCCAGTGCTCAACCGCTGCGCCACCGGGGAGGCCCCAACAAATACAAACTTAACCGTAGCAACAAACAGAAAAAATAAGTGAAGAGTGACTCTAAGCAGGCCTCCTAGGAACAAGGGGAACTCTGTGACCACTGTCCTTTATAGTTTAATGTTAGAATGCAACTGTAAAATATACATGGAAATAAGATTGCTGTTTTTAGGTGCAATTAAATTAAACTGTTTCTTGTTTGTTGGTCTTAGTAGCTCTATTGTATTCTTTTTAACTCTTCCATATATTTTTAAACATTCCTCTTGATCTCTGTGTGCTAGAAATGAGGGTTTGAGCAAATTGGGATCAACTTAATTTGCCTTTGGAAATCACTAAATTGAGCCAGATGTTAAACAGCAGATCCTGGTTATGATATGGTTCCAAAAGTTTGCTTTTCAGAGTGAGACATGATTAAACACTATGGACACAATTGTGGTGGAGGACCATGGGGCCTTGATTTGGGTGTGGTAGTAACATAAATCTGAAGCGGTGTGATCCTATACCCCTAAATTATATACAGTGTTATAAACCAATGTTACCTCATTTAAAAATAAACAATAAAAAAGCAATTAGTATAGCTATATGATTTTAATAAGCAAAAAATCTAAGCTAGCTTCACTCTCAATTGTGAAAAATTAAAATATTTTCTTCCAAGATCAGGAACAAGACAAGGATGTCTGCTTTTGTCACTTCTATTCAACAGAGCACGAAAAGTTATACCCAGAATAACAGTTAAGCAAGAGAAGCTAACTACAGTCTTCCAAATTGTAAAAGACCATTTCTCCTGCAGAGATAATTTTACTTCTTCCTTTTTGACTTAGATTCTTTTTTATAATTTTTTCTTTCCCAATTGCTCTGACAAAAGCTTCTAGTACTGCATTTATTAAATATGGTGAGAGTGATTGCCTTGTCCCTGAGTCAAAGGAAAAATTTGTATTTTTCTTCACCATTGAGTATAATGTTA
>NW_023603232.1:0-7883 GCF_014898055.3 Talpa occidentalis | reverse complement strand
AGATTGTTGTTCACTTTTGTCCCTAAATACTATGAGACATGAAAGACAAGTGGAAATTAAATAACTTTTACAGAAACACTGTGGACTGTTCGTGGCTTGGACACTGAAGTGAGGATGAGTGTGGAAATCTGAGTATTTTCAACGTGAACTTGAATTTTTAACTCCATCGGTGATGAATTCTTATTCATATTTTTAAAATGGAGAAGTGACAGATTTTAAAAGAACCAGGAAGAGAATATTTATCAACATATATTTATTTTAAATCAGTTGAATGTTGTTTACATGCAGGATCACCAGTTATCCTGATTTATTAACTTGTTTTTATTGGAACTATTTGGAATTATTTCCACAAATCTATTACAATATTTTATTTTATTACATTCTTCCAAATATACTTCCTAACCAGGGCCTGCCCCTCCATCACCCACAGAGGGAGGACAGGATGAGATTGCTGGGGAGGAGAGCAGGCAGGGCTGCCCCGTGTCCAGACATCCCAACTCACGCACGGGTCTTGGGTAGGAACAAACCCGCACCCGGGGACCCAGGGCCCTGTGACAGCACACCCCACCCCATCTCCCTGCACTGACCTGTCACCGTGGGAGACTCCCCAGCCCAGGGTTTTGCTGGAGAAACAAGGACAGGCTCTCTAGGGTGGGAGAGGGGCTGTGCATGGTCAAGGGTCCTCTAGGACTGCACTGGACAACCTCTGGGAGATGTGCTGGGCTGAGACACTGGGGCCTGGCAGGAAGCAGAAGCAGTGGGGCTGTGGTGGTAGGGAGCGGTTGAGTTTGTTGTAAGTTGAGTTGGTTGACACATATAAAATTTTAACTTGTTAATGTTTTGTGCAGAGAGTTGAAATTTTCAGCTCTTTACCAAATTTCAGAGACAAGTTGAACAACATCATAATGATAAATGACATGGAAATGAAAGGTTGAAGACAACAGGACACGCAGAGGAGAATATTAGACTCCATAGGACCTAGAAGAGGTAATTACCCCGTAGAGAGATTGAATACACTATCCTATGCTGATAACCCATTTCACGTTCAATACTGGTAGATTTCACAATGTTTTCATTCTCTTTATTTTATTTTTTTTTAAACAGTTGACGTCTCCAGGGGTGACCAATCTCACGGCCTTGACAGAATTCGTCCTCCTGGGTTCCACACCCAGGGGACCATGGGCTTCTTGCACCCCCTGCTCTTCTCCCTGGTATACCTGTGTGCCCTGCTGGGGAACGGGCACATCATCCCCATCACCACCCTGGACCGGCATTTCCACACCCCATGTATTTCTTCCTGAGGAGTCTGTCCCTCACGGACCTCTGCCTCATCTCAGCCATGGTCCCCTAGTCCATTGCCAACTCTCTGAGGCACAGCAGCTCCATCTTCTTCCTGGGCTGTGTCTTCCAGGTCTTCATGCTGGTGGTTTCAGGAGCTACAGAGCTGACCCTGTTCACAGTGATTAGCCTTGACTGCTATGCTGCCATATACCACCCTCTGCACTATGATGTCATCATGAGCAGGGACAGGTGTGTGCAGCTGACAGCTGTGTCCTGGCTTGGTGGGGGTCTCTATGCTGTGATTAACTCAGCTGGAACATTCTCCTTGTCCTACTGTGGGTGCAACGTGGTCCACCATTTCTTCTGTGACACCCCTCAGTTATTGGCTATTTCCTGCTCACAAAATTTATTGAAGGACTTGTCCCCATTCTCTTTGGTGTGGTGTTGAGCACCTGCTATTTAATTTTCATCATCATTTCCTATGTCCACATCTTCTCTGCTGTCAGGAAGATCCCATCCACAGAAGGGAAGGCCAAAGTCTACTCCACCTGCCTTCCCCACCTGCTGGTTGTGGTGCTGTTTGTCTCTGCTGGATGCTTTGCTTATCTGAAGCTGACCTCAGAGACCCCGTCCATGTCTGACCTGGTCATTTCTATGTTCTACACGGTGGTGCCCTCCACCTTCAATCCCGTCATATACAGTCTGAAGAACCAAGCCATGAAGTCGGCTGTGGGGAGACTGATGAAGGGGAGACTCACCAAGGAGTAATAGGAAAGTCGAGGCCGTGACTCCATCACTCCAAGAGTGATGGCACTCTTATTTTAAATTTTCTCGTAACATGGTTGACAGAACTGTGAGGGGAAACAGGGAGACTGTTTGAGGCCTCACCGGGGATGGTGGTGTAAGTAGAAAAAGTGGATTTACTTATCCTCCTGCAGGAGTCGGGGCAGGGTCTGGTGTCTGAGGAGGAGGAAGTTGAGGCAGGTTTAGTCTCTGAACTTGGGGCTTCCTGAGGTGGAACCCCAGGTCTTTGCAGCCTGAGCCCACGCGGGTGTCAGGGGGAACACCCTGTATCCTCAGAATTCCCATCAGCCCTTGCGGCCGTAGATGGCCTGGGCCCTGGTAGTGACCATCACAGGATCCCCATCTGCCAGGTCTCAGGAATGTTCCACGCGACCCCTCAATTCCCTGGTCTGTTGGGAACTCTCTGCTGGGCCGTGGACACTGATCTTGTTACCCATAAACTCAGGGACCTGCAGGGGGAGCTGACCCTACCATGGGCAGCCGGGTCCAGCCAAGACGGACGGCAGGTGTCCTGGGTGTCCTGTCCGGGCCAAGCACTAACTGTCCTTTGTCCAAATCCCAGGGGACATCATCAGACTTGGACAAGTGACCGTGACCTGGGCTCCAGCTTCCCTGACAATCCCAGGCCCTGCTGATCAGCCCGGCCTGTCCCCTCAGAGCTGGTCTTGGAGACTCTGGCACCAGCAGTTGGGGTTTCAGGGAATGAGAGAAAGGCCCAGGCAGGTCTGGGACATGGGTGGCGGGTCCAGCCTCGGTTCACAGATACAGCAGAGCTGCAAGCTGCCCGCAGTAGACACAGGGCTGGTGTGGACGCTGCATCCCGCGCTGGTCTAGCAGGCCAGGCCGATACTAGGCCCCACGGACACAGGTGCACACCCTGCCGGCAGCCACTGAGTGGTATGTGGCCTCAGAACAGGAGGACCCGGAAGGGTGGGCAGGCCATCGGGGGTCCAGGAGCCAGGGCTGCCACAGGGCCTAGGGAGCAGCGCCCACGTGCACCCACAAGCTGGGATGAGTCTCCAAACCCACCCAACACAGGTCTCTGGCTTTGCCTCCCCATGGCGGCACCATCTCCTTTGGCAGCTGTGGGCTTGGCCTGGCGGACTTTGTGGACACGGGGGGACAGCACGTGGGGCCTAGGACTGTCCATCCCCTGTGTCCTCCGCCAGTACCCCCTGCTATCTGTGCCTAGCCTAGTGTGGTCATGAGGACTCTGGGGAGACCCACATACAGGAGAGGGTCCCTCCACTCTTTTGTGTCAGAGCCGAGGACACGCTGGACAGTGCTGCCTCAGAACTGACCTGCAATGGAAGATAAACACAAGCTTCCCTCACACATGACAACAGTTCACATGTGATGACAGAGTTACAGGCATTGAGAATAAATGGCATTTTTAAATAAAAGCATTTCTTAAAGACATGAGTCAATTCATGTGTGAGAAGACCCAGGTGCTTCCCCTTCTCTCTCCTGTGGGTATTTCATCCTGGTTTTTCTCCCTCCCCCTCCTGCCTCCACACTGCCCCGTCCCACCTCCCAGGCCAAGGAGGGCGCACAGCGGGTGGTGGTGACTTTCCAGCTCCCTGTGTACAGGGCTTGTCCTGGCTCTGACAACAGGGCCACCCCCAGTCCCCGAAGCAGTCAGGGGAGGTGATGGTGCCTGAGGAGGTCCTGACCACACAGGGGTAAAAACTAAGAAATTGCCTCAGGCACCCTCAGTGTCCTAATTGCTCACTTGGATGTGCTACAGGACAACACCAATTAAGACAGTGAACAACAGAAAAATATACGCCCTTGTCCCTATGGAATAAGGGCCCTGGTGGCTGGAGCCCCCAGACAACAAGCACATGGAGACCAAGAGGACAGACAACAGCTCCTCAGGCCCCTGGTCCTGCAACTGAGTCATCCCAGCGGCCAGAGGCTTAAATATTCGGAGATTTCTGAGGAATCTACAGTTACCATGCTGGGATTCTAACATTGTATCCATGATGCAAAGATTCCAAGAGACGCCAACTCCACAGGACAAGTGGACTTTCCTCACAGGCTGTGGGGGCTGTGCTGGCGTGTGTCCGGGAAAGTCACTTGGGTTAAGGGGATGGTGCTAAGTGACGGAATCCAGAGTTGGAAGAGACCCAGAGCCCTCCAGGGTGGCCTGGACCCGAATGCGGAGCTGACCCAGTCACCAACGTGCCGGCAAGACCACAGGCGCAGGGCACGGGCAGCGGCCGAGGCGGGTGAGGCCTGTGGTGCCGGGGTGGTGGGTTTGGAGACGCTGTGGCTGTGCAGCTACCCCCTAGGTTGTGTGCACCCCGTCATGCAATGTTACCTCAGCGATGAAAAGATTAAAAAAAATAAGTTAATATTTCTTAATCATTTTAGAATGAGAAAAACTATATCAAATCATTCATTTTACAAATAATTGAACTTAAATATCTAAAGGGATATTGTTGTTCTCTGATGCACAAATTGCTCTATTTAACACCAACTTATTCTAGGACGAGTTTCAATGGATTTTTTTCCCTTTAATTGAGACTGTAACACTGATGGAGAACTTAATCGCTTTGTGACCTCATTTAGTGTATTTATGACAACTGCTGAGTTGTGCGACTGTCAGGAACGCACACCACATCGAGCACACTGAGCCGAAAGTGTGTTCAATAACAAGGGAAGTCATAACTCCTGAGGAGAGAGTAAGGAATGAAAGGACACTTGAGATAAAACAATAATGCTGAGAACTGAAAATGCTGGTGTTACACTTTCCAGTCCCGAAACAGTAATGACATACACGTGAGTCAGGGAGAAGCCCACGGGCTCTCTGAGGGGCCATTTCCTGCTCAGTTTAGCTCTCGCTGGACATGGTGGTCAGCAGTGGTATCTGACCACCGGTGGACATGCATCTGGCTCTGTCAGCAGGGCTGCTGTTGTCTTGTAGGCCATAATGCCCGACAGAGATGCACCCCGTCTCATGTCATCACTGCAAACAAGATTTAAGTCTTTCAAGACTTTTGCATCTATGACTGGAATTTGTCCCACATTGTTTTGTTGTTTCAATACAATGTGACCCATTGGGTCCTGTAATAATTATAACATTTCATGTCACAGCTTCCCCGATCTACCCACCAGCTCCTTCTGTCACTCCCCACGATCCATCGAGAAGAGAGCTCAAGCACAACATTCGAGGGTCAAACCGTAAAGAGAGAGCAGGAATGTCACATAGAACAGGATTAACACCTCCCTCACTTACGTGTGGGCGATACTGACAGAACCCGCACCCGGGGCACCAGGGCCCTGGGACCGGCAGGGACAGCCACACACACAGACCGTCTGCTCAGCCCCGGAGTAGCCTCCTCTCTGGACAGATGTGCATGAGTCTGAGGGGGAGAGGGGCCAGGAGGGACCGGGGGTGGACAACCATCCTGCAGGAGGGACGTGTGGGTGTGACCCAGGAGGAGACTGTATAGGAAAAAGTTTTTAAGGCATAAGAGATGGGAGGAAGGTTGTTTGAATGGCAAAATAACAAATGGAATTACTTAGTGCCCAGGGGTCCAGCAATCCCAGCTCAGGGAGTGTGGAATTGTAGGGACTCCAGTGCCCGGAGAAGCGTGACAGGGATCTGGACATTAAGACAAGTCATTTCAGGAGAGGCTGTGTGCTGCAAATGAGGAAGACACAGCTACATAAATCTCTCTTGAAATTTTGGATGTTAGAGTTTCTCTAAATTGAGTGCTTTGAGGATACAGTAAATGAAAGATTTGAGGGGAGAGAATGAGCTCACAGTCCCTAAGGCTTGTTGACAGTTTAGCTTCTTGGACATTGTGCTGACCTCGGCTGTTTGAAGATGGGAGAGGAGATGGGACAGCAAGATCGGGGCACAATGTAGCAGTGCTGGTTGCGTCCTGTTGTTTTATTGAAAGAACTGGGAAGGCTACGCTAAGGTTCTGATGGGGTGGGCTGAAACTTCATAGCCTTCAGTGCCTTTCATGGACAACATTGCACATGAAACAGTGCATAGCTCAGCAGAGCACCACTCGGGCGATGAAAGGTGCTGAGGCTCAAGGGATGGAAGGAATGATGATGGTGTGTCCAGAGCCGTCTGGAGCATGTGTCATGTTGTGCATGCTCGTGATGAGTTAAGTTTTAATTTGCCATTTCACCTTCTGAGAAACCACTGCATTTTCCTGTAAATCACGAGAGACTGGGAGGTACGATGGGAGGAGCTACCACGGTATAAGAAGAGAACCACGAGAGAGTAGAGAGGATATTGCGAGAGGAGTAGCGAGAAGGCCAGGGAAGATAGAAAGACAGGGAAAAGAAAGACATGGAAAAGTAAGAGAAGGTAAAGAAAAAATAAAGAAGCAACCGCTAGCGTCAAGTTGTCTCAAGCCCCTCATTTCAATACTCAGTCCTTTTTTCGTGCCTACGAATCCCGCGGGTCGGGACAATGGTGAATGGATGGTGAGGTTATCATATAGACACGGACACTTAGGTCTAACATGGGGAGACTGGACGGTGGCATTTTATTCCTCTTTGTTTATACAGATGATGGCCACAGGGGTGACCAGAATTCATCCTCCTGGGGTTCCCCACCCAGGGGACCATGGGCTTCCTGCACCCGCTGCTCTTCTCCCTGGTCTACCTGTGCGCCCTCTGGGAACGGGCTCATCATCCTCATCACCACCTGGACCGGCACCTCCACACCCCCATGTACTTCTTCCTGAGGGGTCTGTCCTTCTTGGACCTCTGCCTCATCTCAGCCATGGTCCCCAACTCCATTGCAAACTCTCTGAGGCACAGAAGCTCCATCTCCTTCCTGGGCTGTGTCCTCCAGGTCTTTATGCTGGATTTGTCAGCAGGTGCAGAGATGAACCTGCTCACGGTGATGAGCCTTGACCGCTATGCTGCCATCTGCCACCCCCTACACTATGACATCATCATGAGGAGGGACAGTGGTATGCAGCTGACAGCTGTGTCCTGCCTGGGAGGGGGTCTTGATGCTGTGATGCACACAGCTGGAACCTTCTCCTTGTATTACTGCGGGTCCAACATGGTCCATCAGTTCTTCTGTGACGTCCCCCAGTTATTGGCTATTTCCTGCTCAGGAAATCTGATGAATGAACTTGTCCCCATTCTCATTAGTGTGGTGTTGAGTATCTGTTCTTTTATTTTCATCGTTATTTCCTATGTCCACATCTTCTCTGGTGTCAGGAAGATCCCATCCACTGAAGGGAAGGCCAAAGTCTAATCCATGTGCCTGCCCCACCTGCTGGTTGTGGTGCTGTTTCTCTCCACTGCATGCTTTACTTACCTGAAGCCGACATCAGGGACCCCGTCCATGTCTGACCTGGTCATTTCTATGTTCTACACAGTGGTGTCCCCCGCCTTTAATCCCATCATATGCAGTCTGAGGAACCAAGCCATGAAGTCAGCGGTGGTCATGCTGTTCAAGGGGATACTCACCAAAATGTGAAAACTCTACTTCTCCTTTACAATAATAGTTACCTTGTACAGCTCTATTTCCAATAGTTCTTAATATTTTAATTCAAATATTTGTTTTCCAAGACTTGAATATTTGCAGTACTTTCTAAACAAAAATAGTGTGAAGGAGATGCAGGTTTTCCATACTCTCTTCAACTCACAAATGCACCGTCTCCCTCCCAAAGCAGCATGATTCATCAGAATCGTGAAGTTTTAACCAAGGATGTGTCCACTTTGGCGCCTCATCTGGGGCTTCCCCCTCGGTGTTTTGCATTCTGTTGGTTTGTGCCAATGCATCGTGACAGACACTCATCATCATCACAGCA
>NW_023603231.1:0-7883 GCF_014898055.3 Talpa occidentalis | reverse complement strand
CCTTCTCCTCTGGGGATCGCCCATCTGTAGTCAGAATGTATGGGTTTGCTTTTGTTTTGTCTGTGCATTTGTTTTGTTTCTTTATCTTTCACTTGAGTGAAATCATCCAGGTTATTCACCATTTTCTGTCTGGCTTATTTCACTTAGCGTAGTCCCTTCAAATTCCGTCTGTGTTGTTAGGAATGGCAAGATTTCATCTTTTTGGGTTTTTTTTTCTTGGTGAATAGCTGATAGTGAGCCACTTATACCACATCTCCCTTCTCTCTTTCACTAAGGATGGGCACTTGGGTGCTTTCCTGTCCTGGCTAATGGGAATAGTGCTGTGATGAACATGGGGGTGCAGATATTTTTGAACGAGTGTTTTTCAATTCTTCAGACATATACCCAGAAGTGGAATTGCTGGATCATGTGGCAATTCTATTTTTCACTTTTGGAGCCTCCTTGATCCTGTTTTCCATCGTGGCTGCACCAATTTACATTCCCACCAATGGTGCGTGAGGGCTCCCTCTGTTCCACAACCTCCCCAGGACTTGCTATTTCTTGTGTTTGGGCTGACAGCCATTCTAGCGGGTCTCACAGCCACAGTGGTGTGTCACTGTGGTTTGGATTGCAGTTCCCTGGTGACAAGAGATGATAGACATCTTTTCATGTTGGCTGTCCTCTTTTAACAGGGGAGAGATGAGATAGACCTTTACACCGCAGGGCAGGGACAGATGGCTTGATGGGTTTGAACAGAGGACTGTAAAAGAAATAAACTGGGAGAATGATTCCAGGGGCTCTGCATGGTCCAGCAAAAGTAGACCCCAAACTGGTAGTCCACGTTTTTATCTCACCAGAAAAGCCATAGCCCAGTCTCACAACAATCAAGTGAACTAAATGATCAGCCCCATCAGCTGGCTCCTCAGCCTTCCCTTGCTTGCTCAATGGTTCCCTGAAAGGAGAGGAACAGAGACATCTCCATGAAAGGGATGTGCCAGTTTCCCTGCCCCACCTAATGAGGAGGAGGTGGTGCTGAGCTGCTAGATGGGCTGGATTGGGTCACCTCACCTGCCATGGCCCTCTCGCTCTGTCCACCCTCACCCACCCCTCCATCCCCATGTGCCTCATTCCAGTCCATGGGCTTCTCCCAGAGCCCCATAGCGGCAGAGCCAGGCTGCGAGGGCCTGTGGCCAGGAGGCGGGGAGGCAGCCGTCTGCTCTCTGCAGCCTGGCCATGCTCTGCCCTCTCCTGCTCTGGGCCGGGCCGTCCACGGGCGGCTGCTCTCTTTCCGATGAAGGGAAGAGGTGATTGTAGCTATAAAACACAAAGGCAGGTGGACTCTAGAGGCACAAGTTGACACGGAGAGGGGAGACATGTGGACAAGGGCTTGCTTGCTTGCTCTCCGCTTTTGATTTGCACCAGGGACTTGGGGAATTTGGAGGAGACACATAGAGGACAGAAATATAAAGACACTTGAAAGAGACCCCTGGGGAGGCTGACAATGGCAGCTATTACCTTGATTTGTGCTTTGATTCATTTTGCTTCTTTTGTCCCAGACTTGCCTGGCCCCTTCTGCCCCTTGGCTATGGTTCCCTGCCAGAAGGTGCCTTAGACTTGTCACAAGCTTTTGGGCCTCAGTGGCCCTGCTTTGAGACAACCTTGTAAATGCCTTGGATAGGCATTAACTCATGAGGGGATGTGTAACTTTGGAGGGCCTATTGGGAAACTATTATCCTTTCTTCTCTCTTTATGCACACTAATCTTAGAGTTCTTTCACACTAACTAAACTTTGTCTTTGTGGGCATGGAAGGCTGTTCCCCATTAGAGCTTGTGAGTTTAGGGGTTCCAAGGTCCCCCTCAGTCTGTGCATTACACAAGCAGGGATTTAAACTCTGCGTGGGTCCAAAGATAGGGGATCTCTGCCTATAAGGTGAGAGAGTTTTGTTACTATTGGTGTCCAAACTGCCAGCAGCAGTGGCTGACCCTGAGTCTGGGGCAGGGCACCATTCTGCAGGTCCATGGACCTGCCACTGCTTCCTCTCCCCATTTCTAACTACCTTAGGACTGCTCAGTGTGAAAAAGCCTGGGCATTCAGTCATTGCCTGAGGGTCTGTTTCCTTGGGAACTGGAACTATGACAGGAAGACAAAGGCACCCAGAGTTCAGATGGAGCAGCAAATGAATGTGTTATAGGTTAGGGTGTCTGGAGCCTGATTTTAGATGCTGGAAAGATCATTTGTTTCTCTCAATTTCTCTCCTACTTGCTGACATAAGCCTCAAGGTCTGCAAGAAAAAAGGCTTCTGTTCTACATTTAGAGATAAGGATAAGAATGATCTTTCCCTAAGGAGAGGGAATTCAAAGCCCTAGATCATGCTAAAGTGTGAATGGCAGATAGCAGCCTGTCTCAAAGGCAGAGGAAGAGAAAGCAGAAAGCCAGGGTGTCTGCATGCTTAAAGATAGGGTAAGGGAGTGACACTGAGGAGGGATTACCCAGAAGGAGACCAGCTTGAAGAGTTAGGCCTGGAGGGCACAGCTGTGTGGTTGGGGTGAGCCATTTAATTCTGTAAAATGAGGGATCTGGATGAATGATCTCTGATGCTCCCTGAAACTCTAATCAGGAAAGACAAAGGACACATCAAATTGAACCTACCTCCCTTTCTCCCAACCCATCCCATTCTACCCCATTCTATCCCATCCCATCCCACCTCCCCTTCCTGGATAATCTGAAGGCATAGGAACACCCCTCCTTGACACTGCTAGCTGCTAGCTAGTTTGGCACAGACATTGCTTACAATAAAGGGACATCCACTGGAACAAAGAGACCTCTGCCACACACATAATGTCCACTCTTCATTTTTCCTGGGTGCCCTCGTTGGCATTATAGGGGAGACTTCTGAAACAGGCATGTTTGTACATAGTACATAATGTACATAGTCTGACAATGAGCTGGGATCAAAGGCAGGAAATGAATGGAATGTGGGGGCTCAGGCCATGAAGTGAGCTGGCTGTGTCCCCTACTAGCCAGGTGGACAGGACACACCACCAACTCCCCCAGTGGGACTTCACACATCAACATGGTTGGGATCTTTGTACCTACCTGATTGAACTGATGAGAGGGTTTCAGGAACGGGTGCTTAGAGTAAGCAGCCGGTAAATGGCAGCTCTGTGACTGTCATAGCTGATGATTACCACCGTCCTGGAGGCCAGGGCTGGTCACCACAGCAGCTGGAGTCCTTCTGGCTAAGGGCCAAGTGGGCCATCCACACAATGACATCCACACAATAACCGAAATGAGATTTGTCGTTCAAACTCAAATAAGAATCTTGGGGTTTGCTCCATTTTTATGGGAAAAGGGAGACATGCCCAAGATCCCTTCAGACGTCACACAAAGCTCACAGGTGATGATAATTGTCATGAAATGGAGCTCAGCAATGTCATGACCAGGGCCAAATACGGGCAAGTGAGGAGATTGGAGAGATGGAATTTTTGAAGTACAGCCTGCTCCTCAGGAGCCCACTCCTTGATGAGCAATCACATCTGCTGTGTTAGGATGTAGGAGCATATCTGAGTTTCTGCAGTTGTGGGAAAAGGGCACCATTTTCTTCTCCTTGCAGAGGATTTTTTTTTTCCACAAGGAGTTGGATGTTCATGATTTCAAGGCTAAACTTTGGGATTTCCATAGCAAGAAAGCAGGCCTGAGAAGTTGGCACTTATGACCCAGTGAGGATGGATGAAGAGGATGAGGACACTCAGGGCATCAGGAAGAGACCCTGTTGGTCTAGCTCTCTGCCCCTTTGGGATACTCCTCTTGTCGCTGGCACTTTCCTTGCCCCTTTGGAATATAAAATCAGCTGGATTTCAGACATGGGTGATGACTCCTCACTTAGGGAACCCACGAGGTGACCGAGTCCCTAACCCCCACTTGATGGGATTTGCTAGACTGTGAGGACATTGGGGATTAGACTAGACACCAGGAAGAGACTAGGTTCAGGTTGCCGGAGCAGGAAGTGTCTGAGCGAAAGCAGGGTGGGGGAGGCGGGCAAGCTTCCTGTGAGGTTGCCTGGGTTGGAAGTTCGGCCTGTCCCCCTCCCACAGGTATGACTCCGGCCATATCACGCCTCTGTGCTTCAGTTTCTTCAACGGGGTGATAGTCCTACCTACATCCTTGGGTGGCCATCAGGATTTAGAACAGTAATTCTTGTCAGGTCTAAGTCACTGTGCTGGGGACAGGCAGCATGAGGTACATTTCCACTGCTATCTTCATCTCATTCCTCACCATTTATCTCCAGGGACAGCCTCTAAGAAGTGGGCTCCCAGGGGCCTCCCTGGTGGTACAGGGGTTAAAGACAGCACTATCAAGCCATCACCTGCCACTGCAGCATGAGTTCGATCCCGGGTGGCCAGGAGCAGCCCACATGGCGCAGCAGACCTCTCCTGTCTCACCCGCTGTTCCCCTCAGCAGTGTAGTTCAGTCAGTCTGCCTGTTCTGTTCCCTACTCTGTCTCTGGTGAATCCTCTCATCCTCCCGCGCCTCTGGCCTGTACCCCAGTTCTTGTAAGCATAAATAAATCTTAAAAAAAAAAATAAAGAAGGTCCTCCCTGGTGGCACAATGGTTAAGATGCAACCTATGAAGCTATCGCAGCCACTGCAGCACGAGTTTGATCCCTGGCCGGCCTCTCACCCCCGACACCTCGGGCCTGTACCCCAGTTCTTGTATGCATAAATAAATAAATCTTTAAAAAAATATAAAGAAGAAATGTGTAACTAAAGAAGTGTTTAAAAAAAAAAAAACAAGAAATGGGCACCCACCCATGGTCTCCATTTCTGATCCCATGTCACCAGCCACTACTAAAATCTACCCAGTCTCCACTTCCTTCCCCAAGCAACCTCCCTTCCAGGCTTCTTGCAGTCTATAGAGGGGGCTCTGCTCCCAACCTCACTTCTGCCTGGGGTTGCTCTGAGCCTCCTGTGGCCTTTCCAGGAAGAGCCACTCCTCTGAACCAGCGACAATGCCAAAGACCATCACTGCATTGGAGCTCAGTCCTAAGCCCCTGACTCTTGAGCCTTTAGTTGGGGCTTTTATTAGAGTGACCACTGTGTGTGGTTTGGGCATCTCTTTCTAGGAAGGGAGAATGTGGGCTTGAAGCTCTCCACCATGCAAATGGCAGGAGGAAGATTCTGGTAGATGTTCCTGGCTTCCCTGTGCTCCAATTGTTCCACTTCTAAGGAACAGGAACTGTGGAGAAGATTTTGGGCATGGTCCAGAGGAGGTGGGGAAACGTGGCCTTGGGAACAGCTAGGTGCAGCCTTGGCCTGCCTACCCTGTTGATCCTCTTTAGGGGCACCCTGCCCAACCTTGGCCTCAGGGATTCAATAAGGAAACGATGTCACAAGGACTCCTCGAGCCTTGGTAATTTTTATTGTTAGTAAGAAATACAACACTTAACAGATAATCAGCCAGAGTAAAGACTAGCTGGTTGCATTGAAAAAAATGAAAAGTACAAAAACTGTTCAACAAAAATAAGAGAATATTTAAAAGGCTATTCTGTTAGAAAATGAAAAAATAATACAGCCCCCTAGATTTAAGAAACTGGGTTATAAAAAGATGTGCCTGGGATGCTGGGGAGATCAGACAGGGAGAGAGCCTTCTGACTGGTTCCTCCTGCAGCCAAGAATCGGGGTACAGGGTCCTCATGACCACCTAGGTCATGGCCCCTAGGTGGGTGACACTCAGGTTCTGAAGCCTTGATCAGGACCTCTGTGTCTTCTGTCTGGGGCGGAGAGGGGGGGGAAGAGTCTTCTTGGAAGCTTCAATGTCTCTCTGTGCCTTTCCTCTTCTGGAAGCTTCTTTCCCTAGCTCCCACGAGCAGCCCTGGTAGCAACATCTCACAGGTCAGTGGGTGGCAAGTCAGACACTTGCTTAGCTTCTTCAGCAGACTTGCCGGCCAGCTATGTGAGAGAAGAGAATAAAACAAACACACCCCAGGTGGGTTTCTCACGAGCACCACAGCCCATCACCAGGGTCCTGCACGGACCCTGCCCAAAGCCCAGAGGACACGAATTGCTGTGACCTTGAGTGTGGTCAGAAAGGCAAGAGCACACGGTGGTTAGCCTGAAGGCTTTGCTGCAGAACCTGACTCAGGAGCCGTATAAAATCCCCACAGGGACAGCAGAAGGTCGGTGGGAAGATGTTTGGAGTGTCCCAGCATGGTGTCTGACTCTCTGCGAGATGGCGGTAAACTTTGCCTTATTATAGTAGCACTGTTCTGCTTTAAGATCATTTTGAGGATGAGAAGTGTCAATGGTCCCCTCTTTATCTTGAGCAAAGACCGACAAGTAACAATAGGAGATAGGACTTGAAAAGTCAGGGCTCGGAAACGAACTTTTAATTAGTAGGATTTTGTAATATAAGTTGAATAGGAAAGTGCTTCCAAAATACTTTGAAAAGCAGTTTTTTCATCCTCTAAAGGCAGCTGGCCCTGTGGTCCTGACAGGAACAAAGAAGGGCAATTTAGGCAAAGGACAGCAACTGGTTCTGGGGTGCCAAGGGTTCAGCAGCCCTCTTAGCACATTCCTGCAGGTAGCACTGGCTAGTCCTAGCCAGAGAGGAAATGGACATGCATGCTAGGCTTTGCCGGCCTGTGGCCCAACTTTGGAGCCCCGACCATGGCTCCTGGGGGGAACACAGATGCACACATGTGCACGTGCACACACACATACACACACACACTCACACACCCCTTTTTCTACTCTTCTTCCTTTTTCTATACTCTTTTCTTTGCTCTCTTCCCTTTCTCTACCACACCCTACTTTTTCTACCCATCTGGGTCCTCACCATGGTCTTGAAGAACTGATTTACTTTGTTTCTTTTGAGAGTCTTCTTGTCACCGTCAGAGATGGAGACGAAGGTCTGGCTGAGACGGGGAGATAAGTTGGCCTCGTCCATCCCAGGCATACCTGTTACAGAGAGTGCGGTGGCTAGAAGGAGAGGGAAGGCCTGCTGAGTGGGCAGGCAGGGGATAGACGGCACACAAGTATAGGACGGGTGACTGGGGGAAGCAGATGGAAGACAGGTTGATGGGCTGCGGGACAGAGTCAGACTGTAGGGGGAACAGGTCAGGTACCAGGTGGGAGGCCCGGAGGCCTGTTTCCTGTTGGTGGGGGCTGTTGAAGCTGTCTTCTCTGTGAGGCTTGCTAAACACTCCTTACAGCACTGGGTCTCTGGGGCCTATCAGAGCCTGGTACTAGGGCTTCTGAATTAGAAACAGGAGACCAAGGAGGGTGAAGACTCCCTGGGTCCTGGGACCCTGACTCCCTCAGGGAACACGGCCTTTTGCCCCAAGATGTGGTGACAATGTGAGGTTACTCCCCCTTCACCTTCTAAACCAAGAAACTGGACTTCTGTTTTCCCAAGGCTGGGCTCATGGGAGGGGTCTCCCATCCAAGGTGTCATTGTTGCTTGTAGCCCTTAGCCCAGAGCCAACAGGCTGGAGAAATCAGCCATTTCTCTGACTCAGTAAAATGCAGATAAAAGCCCAGGCCTCCAGGTGGTTGTGGGGCCAACTGAGAGGACAGAGTGAACCACCTGTGGGCTGTGCAGGGCTCTCTTGTCTGGTTATGGATATGGTCCTGGCTCAGAGGTTCTGGATCTGAACCCAGAATGCCTTGGTTTCTTCATCTATGTGACAGGGAAACAACACGAGCTCCTTCATGGGTGTGGGTTGAGTGTAAATGAAATCAGGGAGGAGGAGCAGTTACTTACAGAGCTGCCCCACTCAGCACTCAGGAATGAGAGCAGTCTGCTGAATTCCACGGGGCAGTGAGGCTAGTCTTGGCCCTCTACCCTGGAGCCTGACCCAAGTGGCAGACTCCGGAGACTGCTGCATGCCACCTGGGGAGCTCT
>NW_023603230.1:0-36211 GCF_014898055.3 Talpa occidentalis | reverse complement strand
ATTTAAATTTAGGAAATTGAAGAACTGCTAATCCTCATTGCAGGCACTTAGTGAGGCTGTTAATAATGACTGAGGTCAAATCCCAGTTCTTCCCTTTATTGGTTATATTGCCTGGGGCCAATTATTTAACTTTTCTGAATCCTTATTCTTAAAATCAAGATAATAATACATAAATGATACCTAGTGTTCCTAATATTTAACCTATGCAATAGTTTATAGACAAGTTTTATAGTTATACCATACCAATAAAAAAAGGATTCCTACTGCAACTGCTCTATAAATGTCTCACTCACAACTGTACAGTACACAGCTTACAGGCATCTATTCAATATTAATAATCTTGAAGACAGTACTGCCTGAAAGATAAGCATATTCTTATAAAAAGTCTTGCTTTCTCAGATTGCAGAGTTTAATAGATGTTCGTATGCAAAGTAAATAAAATATTCAAAGTGGGGATAACAGTCTGTATCTTGCTCAGGAGTCCTGTGAAGAGCAACTGGTAATGCACGTAAAAGCATTTAGCATGACGAGCAGTGGTGCCCACGAGACGTAACACAAACCACACGTGCAATTAATATTTTCTAATAGCCAAGTTAGAAAAAGGAAAAAGAAACGGTGACATTTCAATATTTTATTTAAACCAACATAGCCAAATTATTATCTCAACATGTAATCAAAATAAAAGATTAATAAAGTATTTTACTTTCTTGTGTTTCATACACACAGCACAGCTCACGACCACCTGTTTTGGTCCTGTGTTCAGTTCGACAGCCCCAGTGAGGCAGTGGTGGCCACACTAGCAAGCAGCACATGTCAGCAGACAGCAAATCTGCCGCTAGTGAGTGGCAGCTGGTATTGTCATCATCAGACTCCATTTCAGGGTCATTCGTACACCCACCAAGGAGAGGCGATCAGCTTGCACATGACACACGCCGCCGCATGGTGCACACAGCAGCTGATATGAGCCACACTCACCTGGCTGACCCCGATAGACTGACTGCACTGCGAGGACGACAAGCTGCCTAGGACTTTGAAGTTCTTCAGGAGTAGCAAAAACCCAGCAACTGCAGACTTCCTGGCATCAAGCTGGCTAGCTCAGGAACAGACCATGAAAAAGTTAACAAACAGGACTAACCTCACAGGTATAGGCTCTGGTCAGAAAATCCAGTTAGTCCCACAGAGGGGAAATAAGTGTAAACAAGGAAATACAGAGCAAAACAAGGTGAACTTATGTATACCTTATTTCATGAAATAAGGCATCAGCTGCTCACAGCGATTAGCAGCACAGAGATTCAGCTGAGCTATTATCTCTGTAACTCACGCCACTGCTTTATTCTACCTGCTGACAGGTGAATGTGGGGCATGAGAACAGAGTGCTGAGAGGCAGCATGATGGGCTAGTAGTGCAAACGTGAAGGGTTGAATAGACAGGATTTCTTGTCTGAAGGAGCACGCCCCTTCTTCCTATAATGTCGCCTTATAAACCTTCCATCCAGAAAAAGGATACACCAAGTTTACTGAGGCATGACTAATTCATGTTCTAAAGGCTGCAGTATACACCCTGGCCTATCAGACATGCCTGGGAAGAGATTAACAAAAGTTCATTAATTCTGGCTCCTCTGGAGAGCCATGAGCACATTACAGTATGGCCAGACACCAACTGGGTATCTTATACAAACAAAAGCTTCCCACGTGTGACTTGTCTTAGTGTTTTCTTAGATGGTTTATCATCTCTAGCTTATATCTAAGAAATAAGGGAAGAGAGATTTAGAAGTACTGGCTGAGCCAAAAAAACCCCTCCACGATACCTTGACAATTTCTTTTATCTATAATCACTGGACCATGATTTTGAAATTCACTAAAGTTTAAGGGGTTTTCCTCTTCAGAACTGTTTACAGTTCTCATTTCAAAGTACTTGGCAATGGAACATAGCTTGAAGGATACTCTAGAGTACACCGCAGAATACCTGAGATGGCACACTCAAATCCTAGCGCCGCCACCACCTGTTTGACCCTTGGAAAACCACTTAGTCTCCTGTAACAAGGGAACTATAGTCACTCATGGTTCCTAAACCTGCTTGGAGACTGCATGAGATGAAGCACATACAACACTGGGCACACTGGCTTCTTCCTCTCAGGTTAGGCCTCTGAGTGACCGCTGTGAACAGCTGTGATACTAGGAGATGGCAGAGGACTTAATCAACACCGGAAGGCATCACCCCCACATTATCATGGGATGCTGCTTACCTGGCAAACATAGCTTTCCGAAGGACAAGTATCAGGGAGTCTCTCACTGATATGCTGACTTTGAGAAGGGGCTAAAAGAGGAAGAATCAGTAGGTAAAACCAGAACAAATTTATTGGCCTTTGCTCACTTCTATCCCATGCCACTACCATCTGGCTTATACAAGGAACTTTGATTTTGTTTTATATATATGTTTCAATGTTTACTACACTTAACTAATGACATAGTATAATCTGAAATACTAAACTGAAATTTGTTGTGAATGACTTTACATTTATTGTTCTCAGTAATTTTCTAAGAGCATTTCAATTACTTCACTAATGAAAATAAGTCAAAAGAGAGTAATGCCATAAAGAGAAAGTAAACTTGCAAAACAGTTGAGCTCAATGCTAAACTCTTTTAATTTCAAGTTTTGTGTTTTCAATTAAGGGAAACAGGATTTCTTAGACATCAGATTTCCACTTTCAGTTCAACCTCAGTTTGGCAAGCACCATAGGAGTCAGAAAATTTACCTGCACTGCCTTCAGTAGCCCTTGCACAGTTTGAAGGGGCAGAAAGCACAAATAATCAAAAGCTTCTGTGACTTTAGAAGAACAACTTTGAAGAACTAAAGGTGCATACATGATGATATTTGAAAGCAGGTCTGAAAATACAAAATTTCTAGTCAGTTGCCTCCAATAATGAAATATTTCAAATAAACGAAAGAAATATGGAGAAAAAAATGACATAACTGTTCTTGCTTCCCTTCTCAAAGAAGTTAATCATACTGCAGTATAAATTTCTACCGATACTATACACTTTCTCTACAGTAGGTGTGACCAGGACATTTAACATTGGTCTGTGATAGTACATGACTACAAAAATTAAACTGAAAGGGCAGAAACCTATTGCACTGCCCAGCCAAGTAGCATACACAGTCTTCACATATCCAAGCTAAGTATTTATGAACACTCATTATGTGCAAGTGTAATATGGACCTATAAGAAGCATACAATAAAAGCATAAATTCTTTTAAAAGATGAAAGAAGTAAATACAAAATACAAATATCTAATAATCTCAGACATGGTTTATTGCCTAGCAAGTGCCAGACTAGTTTTTTTTTCTTTCAGGCACGTGTGTGTGTGTGTGTGTCTGTGTGTGAACTGGGATGTAGGCCACAGGCGTGGAGGGTGAGAGGATTCACCAGAGACACAGTGGAGAGCAGAACAGGTAGATCTACTGAAATCCACTGCTGAGGGGAGCAGCAGGCAAGAAAGAACAGGTCTGCTGCGCCTGGGGTGGGTCACCTCCTGGGCCTGAGATTGAACTCGGGTTGATTGAACTCGGGTTGTAGTGGTGATAGCACTGAGACTTAACCCCTAGGCCACCAGGGAGGCCTTTGTTTTGTTTTGAAATCAGTAAAAGAAGCTGCAGTGATGTAAGCAGTAGTAAGTTTGTGCATTCGTCCTTTTTGTTTAAATACATTTTAGGGGCCTCCCCGGTGGCGCAGCGGTTGAGCGCTGGGTTGCAAAGCTGCCTGCAGCCTCTGCAGCGCCGATTCGACCCCTGGCCGCCGGGCGAGGGTCCCACATGGCGCGCAGACCTCTCCACAGACCCTGCTTCCCTCAGCAGTGTACTTCGCCAGTCTGCCTGTTCTGTTCCCTGTTCTAGCTCTGGTGAATTATCTCACCCTCCCATGCTTCTGACTGTATCCAGTGCTTGTATAAATAAATAAATAAATCTTTAAAAAAATACATTTTACATTATCACACTGCTGGCACACCTTATTTACATGAAATTCTGTACCATACATTCTAATTGTAGTGAATTTCCCCCTCTCCCCATTCTCAGGGGAGGGAAAAACTCCCAGTCTGAAGAACTGGGGTGCAGGCCAGAGGTGCGCAGATTAAGAGGACCCACTGGAGTCAGAGTGGGGAGCAGAACAGGCGGACAGACTGAGACACATTGCTAAGGGGAGGAGCGGGCAAGATGGGAAAAGTCTGCAGCACCATGGGGGTCAGCTCCCTGGCTGGGGGATCAAACCCAGGCCACAGTGGCTGGCAATAGACTGACAGTGCTGAGACTTTAACCCCTGTACCACCACAGAGGCCCTGATATGAAAAAAATCTTAAAGGCAGTCAAAGAAATTACACAGAAAGGAACAAAAAATAAGCGAGCAGACTTCTATTGGAAATAGTGAAAGCCACAAGACAGTAAAGTAACATCTTTAATAAAGAAAAAACCTCAGGGGCCTCCCCGGTGGTGCAGCGGTTGAGCGCTGGGCTGCGAAGCTGCCCACAGCCTCTGCAGCGCCAGTTTGATCCCTGGCTCCTCCCTGGCCTCCAGAGGAAGGTCCCACATGGCGCGCAGACCTCTCCTGCCGCCCGCTGCTCCCCTCATCAGTGTACTTCGGTCCTTCTGCCTGCTCTGTTCCCCGCTCTGGCTCTGGTGAATTCTCTCACCCTCCCGCACTTCTGACTGTACCCAGTGCTTGTATAAACAAATGAATAAATCTTAAAAAAAAGAAAAAGAAAAAACCTCAATGTACAATTCTATACTAAGCGAAAAAATCTTCCAAAAAAATACAAAATAGACATTTTGTGATATACAAAAGAATTCATGAACAGATCAGCTGTATAAAAAATGTTATGGTGAAAGAAGTCAGACTGAAAAGTATGTAAGATTGCATTTCCATAAAATTCAAAAAATAACATCTACAGTGATAGACAGCAGACCAGATTGGAGGCAGAAGAAGAAACAAACTATTATGGGTATCAGAGAACATATCTAAGAATATTTCAGGGGAGTTGTAAACAGTGATGGTCACTATGGAAAGACGACTCCATTTCGGTGTGAGGAGGTGTGTATTAAATTCAGAGATCACTAAAGAGAGGAGTCTGGCATCGGAATCCCAAGGGTTAAGACAACGGAAGGTCCTGAGTGGTAGAAACACTGTGCTCATTTGTTCAGATGTATTAAGACAAAAAAAAGAGAAAGTTGATTCCAGAGACAAGTTCAATAACGAGTGATATGTCTGTTTGTTTCTTGATAACCACAGGGAATATAAGCAGACACATATTACTGGCGTCATAATCAAAGATATAAGATAAATTATATTATTAAAAAATTCTCTCTAAAACCAAAACATGGTATTTAAATAAACATTTTCTGAGGGTTTGATCTACTCTGAGTTCAATACCTAAAAATGGCAGATGGGAGAGGATGTTCTGGTAACAACCCTGTTGAGGACTTGCTCCAGAATTTCTTGTCTGATCATCTCATGGATCTACACAAGAACAAGAAGAAAAAACAATAAAGTAACCTTTTGTCACCTTCAGTTTACAAATGCATGTTAGACAGAATAAACAATCGGGATAGGGGTAAAACTCAACTGCTTATGTCAAAGACAAACATAACAGGAGTCATGTGTAGAAAGAATCACTTCACTCTGCCCTCATTCCATGTTCAGACGACTCCACAGCTGGGCCTGCTCATTGGCTTACAGCACAGACCACAGGCAAGCTTTACTACACACGGGGTCCAGTACCACACTGGGCAGCTCTACTTGAGTGTCCACCACACGCCAACGTCCATGTTTGTAACAGTACGTGTAACTTTAATTTCAAATTTTAAAGGTCCATGAAAATTTCTGGAAACCGGACCTCCCTGGTGGCGCAAGGGGTTAAGACGCAGCTACCACCAGCCACTACAGCATGCGTTCAAACCCCAGCCAGGGAGGTGACCCACATGGCACAGCAGATCTCTCCTGTCTCCCCACTGTTCCCCTCAGCAGTGGATTTCAGTGGCTCTGACTCTTCTGCTCCCCACTTTGTCTCTGGTAAATCCTCTCACCCCTGCACCTCTGGCCTGCACCCCAGCTTTTGTATGCATAAATAAATAAATTAAAAAAAAAATTCTGGGAGACTACCTGTTAAACTTAGTGGTAAATTATTTGCTCTAGAGATGTCTTGACAAAGTCAACATCTATGTGAAATCAAGCAGAACTATCTAAATTTTAAAAATATTTAAAAACAAAAAACCATTAATGTCTCTTATTCTAGGAATATTTTAAGTCAGTTTACTGTTAAGAAGAGTCATGTATATCCTGTAACACACAACTCTCAAGGACTAGTGCAAGCAATCACTCCCAGTTCTGTAGCACAACCCTAACTTCACATGTAAACTGGCCCTGAGTAATATTCTTAGGAGGCACTTTCGGAACGCAGCTATACTACATAACAGAATGTCGAGAAGATGACTTAACGGAATCACTAGCAAGTCAAAGTTTAGTTCCAGATAACTTTTTTCCTAAAAGATTTATTTTATTGGTTTATGCATACAAGAACTGGGATCTAGGCCAGAGGTACAGGGGTGAGAGGATTCACTGGAGACAGAGTGGGGAGCAGAACAGGCAGATGTACTGAAATAGACTGCTGAGGAGACCAGTGGGCAAGACAGAGAGGTCTGCTGCGTGGTGTGAGTTAGCTCCCTGGCTGAGATCAGGGATCTAATTTGTGCTGCAGTGGCCAGCAATAGCTCGCTAGCACTGATACTTACCCTGTGCCACCAAGGAGACATCCCTGAAAGATAGCTTTTTGCATAGGGGAATACCATTAAAAAAAGAAAAACCAGGAATGATTTATTGCAAGAGGAAGAGAAAATCATGAGAAAACAAAATCATATTGAAACTTGTAAGAAATGGCCAGATACAACTGAATCTAGTGTGGAAAACTTACATAAAATAAAGGATAAGAAAGTAAATAATCCATCAAACTGGATCTATAGTATTCCAACACTATGCCAACCTCTGTTCCCAGAAACGGCGACAGACTAAGATGCCCTTGTCACCCAAACTCCCAGGCAAATGCCATGCATGCCGTATTCATAATATAATTTCACAGAATTAGGGAATGGTTGCCAAACCAGTCTCACCTTAAAAGTCTCCAACAGGATATTAGCTCCCAGCTTACATGCCTGCTGGTTTGGCATTTTGGGTTCTATTGGTTTTCCATCAAAAATTTTCTTTGGTCCATATGAATCCATTAAAATGAAGCCAAGTTCAACAAGGCCCTGAGTGACATGATCCCAACTATGAACACTGCAAGAAGACAAAGCTTAGTTAAAAAGAAAACTTAGTGGTTACCTTACTTTGTATGTATTGCCAAGTTGCACATTGCCCAAACTTGACATGTAAATTCAATGTAAATCAGAATTCCCAGACCTGAAATGAGATCTACCTTAAAATTATGGTTTAAATAATAAAACTCAAAAAATATATTTAATCCGTAGACAAAGCATCACATCATAAGGACTACTACCCAGCCAATGCATATCCTAAAATTAAAATAATAATCAGGATGGTTACTAGTCTTTTCAGCTTGACTTTAAATGGGTTTGTCTAAAACTGCTAGTCAACTGTGTAAAACTGCTACTTACAAGCATCAGCACCAAATTTCAACAAATCCGGAAATTTTTTTTTTTTTGCTCATCTAAATGTCAATGAAAACTCAAGCCAATAAAAAGTTGTAATATCAGGAAAGGAGTAAAAATATCTATTTCGGTTTCATACTCTCGGCCAAGAAATCAGGTCTTAGGATTTAAGAACGTTTCAAGACAGAGAAAGTCAGTTTGACGAACTTTAAAGGACTGAACCTTGACAGGTGAAGCCCACAGTTATAGTTCCTGATGGCCATAAGTAAGAACCTACTAGAACACGGTTCACCAACTCACCTACTCTTTACCACTTCCAAGATCATGGCTGAAACACACGTTCTATGAGGGACTAGATTTTGTAGAAATTTTGATCCTTGGAGAAGCTGAAGATCCTTAAAGCTTTTTATAACCAAAGTCTTTAAAAGGTCAAACACCTAATATAATGAAAGAAATGGGAAAATGAAGCAAAAATGACAGCCCATACTATAGAATCTTAACCCTGTGGAGCTGCATCTACTTGCTGCCACACACTCTGAGCCCTGCAACTCTTCACTAAGTATGATACAGAAATGATGACTGCCCATGGGAACTTGAGTTGAAGACAGGCCTTCCTTAAGAGAGGAAATGGACTAAAAATCAGTATTAATATTACTCACACCATAAAATACACGAGTAAAAAAAGGAGTAAAGCATTTTGTATTTTCATCCTTGAAACTACCCTATGTTAAGTTAATTACAACTCCATCAGGAACAAGTTCTTGGAAAGTTACAACATAGTAATTTCGCAAGTGACTATTCTGCTAAAATTCTGTTCTTGCTACTTAACTGTGTGATATTTTCCCACTCTTATTCCTATCCTACCACCTGGTTGACCACACAACTGGAAATGGAGGCATAAACCAAGTAACTAGAGACATCTTCAAACAGCCCGCTAGCACAGTGTGGGCCTAGAAGTCTAGCAGAGGAATGTACTGCTGGCTGCATGGGAACAGCTGTTTAGGAAAGGATGGCCTAAAAACAGCCTGACTTCCATTGAAACATAGAAGGAATCAAAAAATCATTAGTAAGTACCTGTTCCTCAAATCTTTGTATTCTCGTTACCGAGAGCAGGAGGGCAATGCTGAAGGGACATATATTATTACTGAAATCTCCTTGCTGTTCAGCCTAGAACGGATAAACCAAAAAGAAGTCATTACATTTTCAAAGTCTAACAGAGTAGGTCCTTCAATGGGTCAGAGACACCGAAATATGAGAACTAAAACTATAAAACGTTAAAGGAAAACACAGAAAATCCTTAAGACCTTAGTTTAGGCAAAGATATCATAGCAATACTACTAAAAACATAATTTCTGTAAGAAAAAAAAAGGATAAATTGGACCTCTTTGAACTTTAGAACTTCTGTGTTTCAAAAGACACCAGTAAGAAAATGAAAAGACAGGCCAGATGAGGGAAAAAATGTATTTGCTAAAACTACATACGTGATATAGGACTTGTACCCAGAATGTACAAAGAAGTCTGACAAGTCAATAAGATACACAAACAAAAAATGGGCGAAAGACTGGAATAGACATTTCACCTAAGAAGACTTTAGGACAGCTAATAAGCAAGTGAAAAGATGCCCAGTTACCATTAGTCATTAAAGAAGTACAAAGTCAAATTTCATTAAGATATTCTGTCACATCATTAGGATGGGTAAAATTAGGGGAAAAAACAAACAAAACAACAGGTAGTAACAAACATTGGTCAGAATGTGGAGAAAGAGGAACCCCACATAGTGCTAGTGGGTATTTAGATGATACAGCCACTTTGAGGAACTCTGTCAGTTTCTTAAAAGTTTAAACATAAGTATATCACACAACCCAGAAATCCCACTCCTAGGAACTTACCCGAGAGAAATGAAAACGTGAGCAAAGACTCGCATGTTTATCACAGCATTACTCCCAACAGCCCGAAAGGGCATACTCAAATGTCAGAAACCGATGAATGACTGCACAGACTGGTCTATGCAGACAACGGAATACTAGTCAACAATAAGAGGAGTGAAACACTGACATTGTTGTGCTACAACATGGATGAAACCTGAAAACATCATGCTACATGAAAGAAGTCACATATAAAAGAACATGCTGTGTATGGTGCCACCTGCACGAGATGCTAGGAAAGGTGAGTCTGGAGAGAGAGAGGGTAGAGCAGTGCATTGCTGGGGCTGGATGTAGACTACGGCAAGAGCTTGAGGGTCTCAGAGGTGATGAGGATGTTCCAAAGCTGGAGGTGGTGTTGGCTGCTGCACTAGGTAAACTTATGAAAAATCACTGATTTGTACAGTAGAGATGGGTGAATTTTTTTTAATTAATTAATTTATTTATACAAGCACTGGGTACAGTCAGAAGCGCGGGAGGGTGAGCGAATCCACCGAGCCAGAGTGGGGAACAGAGCAGGCAGAAGGACCGAAGTACACTGCTGAGGGGAGCAGCGGGTGGCAGGAGAGGTCTGTCATGCCATGTGGGACCCTCCTCCAGTGGCCGGGGAGCAGCCAGGGATCGAACCGGCACTGCAGAGGCTGCGGGCAGCCTCGCAATCCAGCGCTCAACCGTTGCGCCACCGGGGAGGCCCTGGAGATGGGTGAATTTTACACATAATGTACCCTGATAAAATTTTTCAGAACAGGTCTCTGAGGCCTAAATGATACCCAAGTAGCAAAATAAAAGAAAAAATGAATACATAAAATCAGAGGTGAATGAAAGAGAAAACTAACAGAACACCAAATAAAAAACAAAGTTTGGAAAGACAGTAACACAGTTATCAGTTATTATAAACCTGAATAAAAGAAGCAAACAAATTAGAGAAGATAAAGGAGCTTTAAATCTAGTTCCCACATCATTTCTATCTTCTACAACAGGGACACACGGCTCCCTAGTCAAATGGCTGACATCCAAAATGGGCAAAGTACCAGGAGAGCCCTGAACAACATGTGCCTCAGAAGCACTCAAAGACTGATGGGAGTCACGTAAGGAGGACAAGAAGCCAACTGGAAAGATCCAATGGGTCAAATCTGGGTCACTCTGAGGAGCAAAATAACAAAAGACAGAAATGCATAACGAGTACACTAAATTTTCAAGAGTTCATAAATACCAATTATACTAAAAAATAGGGAGGGGAGGTTCTTTGAGTAGGAGACAGCTTTTAATACAGAGAGAATGATAGAATTACATTTAAAAAATTTTTCTTTAATTCTACAACTTTGCAACTCCCAGCAAAAATACTGATTTGGGTCAAGAATCATTCATTAGTAGATGGGGAAAAAAAAACCATTTTGTGAGAGGTTGCTAAGGAAAAAGATTTTCACATGATCTCCAATCACAACTCCAAGGATTGCTTTCTAATTACAAAGGGAAACATATTTTTGCAAATGAAGAAAACAGATGGTCATTATCTTAACCAAATGATGCTGCATCACCAGTAGCAGGACAGCCTGGTGCTGCAAGCCTCCTGGTGTAATGCAAAGGAAGAGGGGTCGGCAGACCAGGGCCTCCAGACCAGAAATAGGCTGTGCCTGTTTTTGGATAGCTCACAAATTAAGACTGGTTTTGCATTTTTAACTGTTGGTCGGGAAAAAAAATAATCAAAGAATAATTTCCAGATACATGAAAATTAAATAAAATTCACATTTCAGTGCCCATGTTGAGCTGAGGAAGCTCTGAGTGCATATGACCCACAAAGACTAAAACAGCATCCAGCCCCTTGCAGAAGTGTGCTGACCCTATAAGGGAGAGTATACAAGATCACTTAGAAGGCATTCTTGCTTAGATGTTTACTTTCAATCCAATCACTAGGAAAGAGGAAACAGACAAATCTAACAATGTGAGACACAAAACAACTGGCTGGATGCTTGAAAAACTTCACTTAAAAGATACTTATCCTTATTCTGAGATGCATGTGGGAGTATTCAGGCATTCATAAGTGCCATGATTTCTGCAACTTACTTTCAAATGGAAAGAAATATGTGAGAAAGCGAGATAAGGTAAATGTGGCCAAGTATCTGGTGAACTGTGGGGTATACAGCTGGTGAACGTGGGGTATATAGGTGTTCATCATGCCAGGGTTCCAACATTTCTGTGGGTTAAACTTCTCAAGATAAAAAGCTGGATGAAAAAACAAACCCTTTATCTGTATATTAATTTTAAGAGCTCATTACATATCTATTTGATTTTTATCTTACTATTTCACAGATATCAGATGAATGACTTAGCTTCACAAAACCCCACACACTATTAGAAATAGCTAATATTCCCAATGCATAAATGGGAACCAGAGGTTGAGGCTGAAGGGCCTGTAATACAGAGCTAAGATTAGATTTTGACTTTCTTGATAAACAAGCGCTAAAGAAACAGAACAAAACAAAAAAAAAACTAGAATATTTAAGGTATGGTTTTAAAGTACGGTTTTAAGAGTGTGGTGACATCATATATTTTCTATTTTCCAGGAGCAAAGAAGAGCTCCTTCAGGCCCAGGATCATACCACAAGTCTCCTACTGGTTTCCTGTCACTAACTAACAGGCATTTAGAGGCCTGAGTTCAAATGCCCTTGACTCATGAAGAGATCTGGATTACCACAAGGTCTCATGCTACCTTCAAGTGTTTCAGGAGTTCTCTGCCTAGTTCACAGTCCAACTTGATGGCAAACACAATATGTAGAATAACGGTGCCTTCCACATGGCGCAGTTCACCTGATGGCATGGTAACAAGATCCAACAGCCTGAAAGATTCAACAGGAAAGCATGAGCTATGGTTTGTGCAAGAGACCAGATGAACAAACATATCAACTCAACCTAAACCTATGCCATCACTGAAGGCCAGCAGCAAATACAAATTCTACTGCCTCATTCACTGTTTCTACAATAAAACTTCCTCAAAGAATTGTCTATAGCCATCATTTCCACTTTACTTTGTCCCAATCAAATCCAATTCAATTAGATTTGAATGCCATCTGACAGTTCTTGCAAGCATTACAAAATGACCTCCATGGTACCAAAACCAGTAATCAAGTCCTATCTTAATTAATGTCTCTGCAAATTTGACATGGCTGACCACTTCTTTTTTGAAGCACTTTCCTCTCTTAGCTGAGGGGCACTGTCACTGGCTTCTTCTCAATTTGTTTTGCTGGCTCATCTTTCCTTTAAATAGTGGAATGCTTCTAAACTCAGTCTTGGGTTTCTTTTCTGTCCACAATTTCTCTAATTGACCCCATTTAGTTCTATGAGCTTAGTCGCTCCAAATCTATCGCCAGTCCTGACCTCTCCCTGTAGCTCCAGCCCGCCTGGTCAACACCTCCATATGGATGTTACCACACGTGTCAAACTTAGTGGAACTTACTTACCCCTAAATCTATTTTCCTGTCAGCCATTCCTAACTCAGGCCTTTGACAGAAGTGAAACAAATGAAAATCACTGTAGATCAGAAGCAGCAGGCTGCACCAGGATTGACAATATGAATTCTGCAGCCAAACTGCTTAGATTCAAACCCCACCTCCATCACTTTATAACCCTGGGAAATTTATTTTCTCTCTGCCTTGGCTCCTACATCCATAAAAGAGGCAAAAGAGAGTTGTTGTGAGGTTTAAAGTGCTTACTTAGAACAGCATCTGGCACAGAGTAAGCACTCCACAAAGAACTGCTTTAAAAAGCAGCTTTATGAGCTTTAAAATGTTCATTCTTGGATATGCATGCTGGGCCTGCCTTTGTGCTAACTGTTCCACTACTTGAGAACCTTCTTTTTCATGACCTACATATTGAGGCTCTTATCATTCAGGCTGCAATTAAAATCACACCTTCTCAGAGAGGCTTTCTCTGACCACCTGATGCACAGTGGCACTCCTGTCTCTCTCACATCATCAATTTGAACTATCTGCACAGCCACTGCAACAATAATATTTTGTTGTTGCTTATTTATTTTCTGTTCTAACTAAAATTTAAACTCCAGGAAAGCAGGGACCTTGCCTGACTGGTGCATCACTGTAGTCTTTGGGTCAAATAGTTTCTGGTGCAGAGCAGACATTTAATAACTTAAATTTGCAACTTACAGAAAATTATTGCTGTTTTCCTGAGAATGGACAAATGAAACAGCCGAAAAGGTTGCTCTATGCTTGAACTTTTTTTCTTTTTACAGTATTACTGAGCAGTTAGCAGAGGACTAGGAAAGTTCTTTTCTGACATAAAAGTAGAGCCGAAAGATTAATGATGAATTAACTAAAATATACAATGAGAAGATGAATTTATAAAAATGATTTCATTTCTAGTCTATAATACTCACTCATCACCACTCTGTTCCTCATTATGCTGCATATCCAGCTCATTGAAGAAAGCTATGATTCCTTCCAAAACCTTCTTTCTGCTTCCCTAAAAAAGTACAAAATAGTAAGATGACCCACACAAAAAGGGAGATAAGCAAGTTAAAGTACTTTTCATCTTAAAGGATTATGGAGTACAAATTTAACAAAGTACAACTGAGAGTCACACTAGGAATGTATTAGAACACTTCCATGTTGAATTGGTGTGAAATACATCTCAGCGCCAGGTTCCAGGGGTCTATAGTCAGCGCTTTGAGATTGCGATCCCTTCCAGTACCACACACAGAAAATGTGGTAGAAGAAGAGATAATGTACAGTTTCCTCAGATGAGGAGCATGACCTTTTCCACTAGATCAACCATCACACATGAAATAAAAGCAGCAATGCCACAGCAGGAAAACCAAGAGTGTGAATAAGCTAATAACTGGTCCTAGTTAAAGAGAAACGGTATTTTTATTTGTACCTTTGAGGAGACGATCAGAAGCTGATAGACCAAAGGTGGTATTTCTTGAAGATTAAGCATGGAGAACATCTTCAACACTTTTTCAATCACAAATTCCACCTCTTCTGCAGTCAGGGGGACATCCCTGTGAGTGAAAGATACTAAAGGCCAAGACCAGAGACTAATTTGGGAAATATTAAAATATTATAACTCTCTTTTTGTTTTCGTTTTTTTTTCCCTCTAATGGAGAACCTCAAAGAAGACCAATAATCTTATCTAAGCAAAGTCACCGTGTGGGGGAAAAATTAATTACAAACAAAACCAAAAAAAGAGGAGAGGAAATCCTGTAATGGAAAACAGGGATGTCAGCATGTTTGCTTGCGGGTGGGGAGAGTAGTGTTTGAACTTCCTACATCTCGGTTCCTAATAGGATGTAAGAAGAGGGAATGATGCTTACTTGAACATGGAGATGAGCTGGATTACATATTGCTGGTCCCATCTGGTTAAAGAAGAAGACAAAAGATATCAAAGTTTATCTCACTTTAATTACTTACACACTACTTTGTAAAATCAGTAAGGAAGAAAAATTGTAGCGCCACTTCAAGTGATTTGGCACAATTCAGACAATGAAGTAACAGCTTTTAACCTTTTTTTTTTTTTTTTTTTTTTTTTTCTTTTAACCTATTAGACTGACAAAACCAAAACCTGATGATACTCAGTGCTGATAAAAACAAAACAAACACTTTCACATACTGTTTCAGGGAGTGTACACTGATAAAATGCTCAGAGATGTTGGCAATACATATCAATTTTTAACAAGCACATAACACACAGACCCACCCAGCTTACTATTAGAAAAATATCTCATTTACATGCTTGCTAAAGTTCACCTAAACAGATAATGATATTTAATGTTAACACTTTCTATAACAGCAAAAACCAAATAACCAGACTTACTGGGAAAAAACAATCTAACAATTGGAGACTGGTCAAATAATAACAGCATACCACAGGACTGTTACAAAGAATGATGTAGTTGTATGTGTCGACACGAATAGAACTATTACATGAAAATGACAAGGTATGTTACAGCGTGTATCGAATAAACACTGTAATGAAAAAAAAATTAGTAAATGGATCAACATACATGTACTGATACATGCCTAAATTTATATTAGGAATCATATGCAAGAAGTCATAAAGCACTTATCTCTGGCTTAGATAATCTTGAAACAGTATTCCCTTTCGGTTCTTTCTGACAGACCCAAGCATAATCCTAGTATTACATAACTTAATAATTTGGCATTCTCTATATTTCACTGATTATACAATATTTTTCTATGATGCACATCTTTATAAATTTCATTTTTTAAAAAAGATTTATTTATTCATACAAGAGCCACCAGGGAGGACCCTTTATATATTTCATTTTTTTTTTAATTTTTTTTTTTATAGAGGCATGTTTTTTATTTATTTGTTTGTTTGTTTGTTTTGTTTATACATGCACTGGGTACAGTCAAAAGCGCGGGAGGGTGAGAGAATTCACCAGAGCCAGAGCAGGGAGCAGAGAAGGCAGAAGGACCTAAGTACACTGCTGAGGGGAGCAGCGGGCGGCAGGAGAGGTCTGCGCACCATGTGGGACCCTTCTCCGGTGGCCGGGGAGCAGCCGGGGATCGAACCGGCGCCGCAGAGGCCGCGGGCAGCTTCGCAACCCAGCGCTCAACCGCTGCGCCACCGGGGAGGCCCTATATATTTCATTTTTAATGAATACAAGTTTCATGAAGTAATTCTACCTTAACTCACATAGCTCATATACCATAACTGACACATCTCTCTATTATGTGTATTTAAGTTGGTAAAAAGTTTTGGTGTTGAGGGGTCTCCCTGGTGGCACAACAGGTTAAGTCACAGCACTATGAAGCTGTCCGCAGCCATTGTAGCACGAGTTCAATCCCAGGTAAGGGAGCTGACCCACATGGCACAGCAGACCTCTCCTGTCTCCCCACTGCTCCCCTCGGCAGTGGATTTCAGTGGATCGGCCTGTTCTGCTCCCTATCCTGTCTCTGTCTCTCATCGCCCTCCCACCTCTGGCCTATACCCTAGCTCTTGTATGCATAAATAAATAAAATAAACCTCAAAAAAATTGGTATTGAAATGTTTGTACAGTTATAAGAACAGTCAAGATAAATAGAAATTATACAGAGATATAGAACAGAGAATATAGTAAATAAACTCAAAAATTCATTTCAGACTAAATGGTTTCATAGCAGTAGTGTTATGAAAAAAAAAATCAGACTAAAAAAACCTCAATGATACAAATTCCTGCAATAAATGCTAATTCTTTTTGGCCACTTGTGGTCCTGAGATAGTTCCACACATTAATGAGACTCACCTGCCAGAACAGAGGGTGTTAATCAACTGCTTCTTACATTCTTCTCCATTCAGTTCACCTAATAATGCAAAAAATACACTAAGAAATAAATTTAGGGGCCTCCCCGGTGGCGCAGTGGTTGAGCGCTGGGTTGCGAAGCTGCCCGCAGCCTCTGCAGCGCCGGTTTGATCCCCGGCTGCTCCCCGGCCACCGGAGGAGGGTCCCACATGGCGCGCAGACCTCTCCTGCCGCCCGCTGCTCCCCCAGCAGTGTACTTCATCTGTCTGCCTGTCCTGCTCTTTGCTCTGGCTCTGGTGAATTCTCTCACCCTCCCGCGCTTCTGACTGTGCCCAGTGCTTGTATAAATAAATAAATCTTTAAAAAAAAAAAAAAAAATATAGGAGGATTTAAAAAAAAAAAAGAAAGAAATTTAGTTGAATAAAGAAAAAGCCATTAAAGTTCAAAGAAACCTACCTTTTTCGTAAGTTATAGTTTCCCTTTTGGTAGCAAGGGCAGAGAGAATGACAGGTAGTAACTCCAGCGATTTTCCATTCTTTAGGTTGCCCTCCTTGACAGCCCCAACAAACTCACTGGCTAATTCAACCAACAAAGGTCCTGGAAAATTGTGAGCCTACAAGTTCATGGGATAAAGAAAATGTTAGGCAGAAACCTAAGTGTTTGATATCCCTGAGAAATAGCCTTTTGCTGAATTAACAGAATTACCACTGGAACCCAGATCTGATCCTGTAGGTGTCCATGGCTCCTTCTGCTGTAATACAAACTTATAATTGCAAAGAATTTTAAAGGTCAGAATTCTCTAGCCGTGATGTTCTCAGATATGCCACCTCTTCACTGAGAAAGTGTTCACGAGACCAGACACATAAATCGTAGGTGGCTTATGGCCCATCTGCCTACTGTTCTGCTCTTTAGCAGCAGCTCTTACTCATAAATAGGAGCTGGGCTAGCTTATGTAGTTTGTTCCCTCAATAAACTTATCTATAAATTCCCCAAATCTACCCAAACCAAAGATTTTCCCACCTTACCTCCAGCATTAGTATTCCTATGATCTCAGAGGCTATTTCTTTCTGCAAATCCCCCGATTCCACCAACTGGATGCAGCAAGTGTATATTTTGCGTCTCCGAAGAGCTCCAGTCTCCTCAGAGCAGGGGGAACCTTATTGTTTTCAACAGGTGGTAAAGAGACAAAGAGATAAGTCTTACAAGTTTGAATGGCAACTTGGCAGGGGGAAACAGCTTTGGTGTTTGATTTAGAAAATGGAATTATCAAACTACCAATTACAAGGTCATCTCAGTAGACAGAAGAGAAACATTTAAATAATCTGAGACCCAAGGCCCTAAAAACACTCAACAATCTAGAGAAAAAGATGGGAACTCCCTTTACCTAATAAAGGGCATCTATGGGGAAAAACCACAGCTAACATCATACTCAATGATGAAAAATCAAAGATTTCCCTCTAAGGACAGGAACAAAACAAGATGTCCATCTCCTGCCATTTCTATTCATTGTATGGAGGTTTCAACCAGGATAGTTAGGTAAAAAATAAATAAAAAGTACCCATAATTGTAAAGGAAGAAGTAAAAGAAGTAAAATCGTCTCTATTCATGAATGACATAATCTTATATCTAAGAAATCCTAAGGAATCCATACACACACACAAAAAACTATAGAGCCAGTAAAATAAGTAAAGGAAGGTTGCAGGATAAGAGATCAACACACAGAGGACCACTGCATTTCTATACACTACAATGAACACTTAGCAGAAATTGGTAAGCTGATGTTAAAATTCATATGGGGACACAATGGACCCAGCACTCACATGTATCAATTTTAAAATATGCTCCAAAGCTATGCTAATCAACACTGTTGAGGTGACATTTGGAGAGACGTGTAGTTCAAGTGAATAGAACTGGGAATGGAGGAATAACCTCTCACATTTATAGAGTACTGATTCTCAATAAGAGTGCTATTAAAAATGGGGACAGCTCTTCCCTTTTGTGGTAACAGCTGAAGAATCAGTGGCTAAAATGAAGTTTAATCCCTTTGTGATTGTAAAAGGCACTTCAATGCACTGTCCCACATTCATAGGAAGATATTCTGTCTTCCCCTCTTCCCAAAGAGCTGAGACAGACGTTCAATGTTCAGCCCGTGTCATCCAGAAGGTTAAGTGAGGACACTACAAAGGGCAGCAAAGTGGCAAAGTGGCCCAGGTTTCCAGGAAGAAATGTGTCCCCTTCACGGACCTGTGCAGTGGGAGAGGCGAGTAGCGCCACTGTCCAAGTGGACGTCCACCCCAGCAAGGGGCCATCAGTGGACTAAAACTGGACAAAATCAGGCTTCCCTGGTGGCACAGCGGTTAAGTCAGTGCTTTCAAGCTATCAGCAGCCATTACAGCATGAGTTCGATCCCCAGCCGGCCAGGGAGCTGGCCCACATGGCGCAGTAGACTGCTCCTGACTCGCTCCCCCTGCTCCCCTCAGCAGTGTACTTCAGCAGATCTGCCTGTTCTGCTCCCCACTCTGTCTCTGGAGAATCCTCTCACCCTCCACATCTCTGGCCTACACCCCAGTTCTAGTATGCATAAATAAAAATGAATCTTCCCAAAAAAATAAAAAGTAAAATTGGACAAAATCGCAAAAAAAGCCTAGAATGCAAAGTCAAATCTGCCAAGTAGGAAAGGAAAAGGGCAAATGTAAGGAAGAACCAATGGGAAAGATGCAGGAATAAAGTTGTTTTACATACATTTTTCATAAAAATGCTAAAATGGAAAAATATGGGGAAAGTTGAAGTTGTACTACTACTCAGACCATATACAATAATTAACTTAAAATGGACCAGAGATCTAAATAGTAAAGCTAAAGTTACATAAAATTTTGTCTTAATTAAATTACATAAATCTCCATAACCCTGGATTAAGCAATAGTTACTTAGATATAACACTGAAAATATAAACAACAAAAAAATAAAGCTGGACATCAAAATTTAAAACTCTGTGCTAAAAAAAAATGCAAACGAACCCAGAATGTGAGAAAAATTTTACAAATTATGTATTTAATAAGAGGCTTCTATTTAGAATACAGTAAACAATTACACCCTAATTTTAAAAATTAGTTTATAATAATTATGATAGTTTTTATAAACAATTATTTCACAATAAAAAGACCATTTTTTTCTTAAAGTGCAAATGGAGACCTCCCTGGTGGAGAAGGGGTTGAAGTCTCACAGTGCTATCAAGCTATCACCAGTCACTGTGGCATGAGTTCCATTCGCAGCCAGGGAGCTGACCCACAGGGTGCAGCAGACCTCTCCTGCCTCCCTGCTGCTCCCCTCAGCAGTGTATTTTAGTCAGTCTGCCTGCTCTGCTCCCCACTCTGTCTCTGAATCCTCTCACGCCCCGCCCCCACCTCTGGCCTACACCCCAGTTTTTGTACGCATAAATAAAATCTTTTTTAAAAAAGTGCAAATGGGGCCTCCCCGGTGGCGCAGTGGTTGAGCGCTGGACTGCAAAGCTGCCTGCAGCCTCTGCAGCGCCAGTTCGATCCCCGGCCGCAGGAGAGGGTCCCACATGGCGCGCAGACCTCTCCTGCCGCACCCTCTGCTCCCCTCAGCAGTGCGTTTCATCAGTCTGCCTGTTCTGTTCCCCGCCCTGGCGAATCTTCTCACCCTCCCGTGCTTCTGACTGTACCCAGTACTTGTACAAATAAATAAATAAATCTTAAAAAAAAAAGAAAAGTGCAAATGTCTGATTAGACATTTCTCTAAGGAGAGTCAAAAAGCCAGTAAGTATATCAAAGGATTCAAAACTAAAACGAGGTACCACAAGGATGGCTAGAATAAGAGACAATAACAAGTGCTGGGAAATCAGCATCCTCACCCTGGGCTGTTAATGTAAACTGACAAAGTCACTTTGCAAAACCGTCTGGTGCTGCCCCTAGCAGTTAAGCAGAGTTACTCTATGATCTAGCAGTTTCATCCTTAGAGATATACCAAACAAATGGAAACATGTGTCCACACAAAAATCTGTTACACATTTCAGGGCTACATTATTCATACCAAAAATTGGAAACAACCTAAATGTCCATCAACTCATCAATGGAAAAATGTGGTAAGTTCATACAATGAAATTCATACAATGACTAGAAATGTGAAGCAGTGATACGGGTTACAACAGGGATGAATCCTGGTAACCTTACCTCAGTGAAACAAGCCATCCATAAAGGACCTTATATTACATGACCCCATTTACATGACACATGCAGAATGGGCCCAGCAAGAGTGCTTTCTTAACGTTAGGAGCATTGGGAGAGGTGACAGTGATGAGGTACAGTTTCTTTTAAGAGTAATAAAAATATTCTTAAAAATGATTGTGTGATGGATACACTAAAAACCACTGAACTGCATAATGGAAGTGGGTGAAATGTATGACATGTCAGTCATATCTCAGTTAACAACTGCACACTTCAAAAGGGTGACTTTTTTACTATGTTGAGTTATATCCATTTTTTTTAAAGATTTATTTATTTATGCATCCAAGAACTGGGGTACAGGCCAGAGGTGTGGGGGGTGAGAAGATCACCAGAGACAGAGAGGGGAACAGAACAGGCAGATTGACTGAAATACACTGCTGAGGGAGCAGCGGGTGAGTCAGGAGAGGTCTGGGTGCCATGTGGGTCAGCTCCCTGGCTGGGGATCGAACTCATGCTGCAGTGGCTGCCGATAGCTTCATAGGTTGCGTCTTAACCCCTTGTACCACCAGAGAGGCCCTATATCCAGTTTTTAATAATGTCATCGTAAGCTAACTATTGATCTTTTACATCATCAATTTAACAGGATTAAAACAATACTATAATTCACACTACTTTTAAAACTGGGCTTTTCAAGTGTTTTTTAATTAGGTGGAAAAAGCCAGCTATGCCCCAGGTTAGCCCATCCAAGAGAAAAGTTACTAGTGAACTAGTGAAACTGACTGTTAACTGTTACTGTGATTCACTACAAGGCAGCTGCGTCTGCTTTTTCAGTATTTCCTTTCCTCTAGTATTTCTACAAAAAGTCATTTAGCAAGTTTCCAAAAGGTTGACTCAAGCAATTTTTGAAATTTTTTTTCATGAATAGGAAGATCTGTTTTTGTACTTTTACAGTGAAGACCCAATTTACTTCAAGGAAGAAAAACTAACCAAGTTAAAATAATCTATGAAGAATCCAAAGTCACTTTCAATGTCTACCTTGTGGAATTTTATCCTATCACCATTTATAAAACCATTGTGAATCATAACCTGCAGTAATATAGACCCAGCCTTTGTTCACAACACAGGAACAAATACAGCACACTGGGAATTAAGAATCTATATAAGGCACCCAAGATACTCCATTTCATTAAACCTGAAGAGTTCCCAGTTCCTCCCTGCTTCAGCACAGACTAAGCACTAGACATTTCTGTTTTCTCCACAATTTTAAAAGCACAAGGAAACCAAAGTAGATTTTATAAAGCGAATGGGCACTTTACAGGTGCCCAAACCAGCAATACAATCTCAGGTAGCTACTTCAACCCACTTCAGTAAAATGGTTTAAGTCCACAAGACAAGAGATTGCTGTTTTAGCTAAATCTGTAGACTCCCAAACACACAGAAAATGTCCCAGTGGGGCTTCAAATAGTTAGAAAAATAACAATGTGTGCCAAAAGTAAACAAATCTAACAATGAGCCCAGGGGAAGTAGAAGTGGCCTTAATTATTATTACCTTTGAAGATGGCTCTCAGGAGGGCTCCGGCAGCCTTTCCCTTCAAGGCCTGATTCTGCAGGAGATCAGCCAGCTGCAATCAAAGGGAAAGCTGTACAATTTCGCTGACCCAACAAGCTAAATCCATGCGATGAAACACTTAGCTACCAGGTTCAAATTATTCCGAGACTCCAGGTATCACAAATACCATATTTATTTAAACAGAGCAGGATAGATCTTAATATAATGCTGGGATGTCAGGACTGAAATTTACTTATACACTCACTCTACAAACACTTCCTAAGTATTTAATCAGCACTGGGTATTGAGTTGTGTTGTTGAATATATACTCAACAAATACTTTTTTTTTTTGAAGATTTATTTATTTATTATTTATACAAGCACTGGGTACAGTCAGAAGTGTGGGCGGGTAAGAGAATTCACCAGAGCCAGAGCAGGGAGCAGAGCAGGCAGACTGATGAAACACACTGCTGAGGGGAGCAGCGGGTGGCAGGAGAGGTCTGCATGCCATGCGGGACCCTCCTCCAGTGGCCGGGGAGCAGCCGGGGATAGAACCGGCACTGCAGAGGCTGCGAGAGCAGCTTCACAACCCAGCGCTCAACCGCTGTGCCACCGGGGAGGCCCAACAAATACTATTTTAGCATGTTCTCTTTCCTAAGCACTAGGGATACAAGGATGAAGAAGAGGAACATGGTAATCTGACTCAGTTTACAGAAGAGAAAGAAAACACACAGAAACATATATATATATATGCAAAGAAACAAGAGACAGACATAATAACTAAGGACGGAAGAGGAGTACATGTTTATTTATTTATTGTTGTTTTTATTTATGCATACAAAAGCGGGGCACAGGCCAGAGGTGTGGAGGGTGAGAGAATTCACCAGAGACAGAGTGGGGAACAGAACAGGCAGAATGACCAAAGTACACTGCTGAGGGGAGCAGCGGGTGAGTCAGGAGAGGCCTGCTGCACCATGTGGGTTGTTCCCTGGCCGGGGATCAAACTCATACTGCAGTGGCTGTGGACAGCTTCATAGGTTGCGTCTTAAGCCCTTGAGCCACCAGGGAGGCCCAAGGAGTACATTTTTAAAAAATTAATCTTAGAATACCTAGAGATAAATTTAACCAAGGAAATGAAAGACCTGTATTGAAAACTATAAGACACTGATGAAAGAAACTGATTAAAAGAAGCGCTACCCTGTGATCATGGACTGAAAGAATTAATATTACTGAATGTCATGCTACCCAAGTCCTCCACGGATTTCTGATGTTGTTTTCATTGCATCTTAAAACATAACAGACAAACCAAGTAAGATGAAGTGTCCTTGTTATTTTGGAAGCTTTGAATTTTTCTTTTCCTTAAACTTGGTTGACCAGAACTACCGAGTTAATGGCATGGTCCAAAAAAGTATAGATTCTTTTTAAGAGAACAGCCCTCATTTTTGGTTATTCATTTCCTTTAGATTGAATTTACATATTCTCAGTCAGAACCCAAGTGATACTTTATCCTCAGAGATCACATCTGAGCATCTCCCCTCTCTGCCTGACTGTGACTATGCAGGCATCTGTCTTCTTTCCTCTTCCTAATAAATATGTCCTTTTAAAATGCAAAAAGAAAAAAGAAAAGAACATCACATCTGAAGGGTCCCATGCACCCCTCACTGAGAATGTCAATTCTGAGCAAATGGTACTGCCCAATTTTCCCACTGTATAATTAATTTCCCCATCCTTTTGCAGTAACTGGTAAGAATACACTGTAAGATCATGCAAGCATCCTGCTCCTCTCTATAATCTCCCCTCATCTAATGGAAAAATCCAGCAGTCAGTGTCCCCAAGAATGACACTGGCATTTGGAGCTCCGTGACATGACACAGTGAGAAGAGGACGGCGCCATCTCCACAGTCCTTTCCACCAGGGCCGCATGACCTCAACTCAATGAGATGATACCACAGGCCCTGCTTGAGGGACATGCAACCACTTGATACTGCTCAGGGTTATCGAGCTCACGAGACAAAGAAAGACTGAGAACAGATTGTAGAAAATCAGTGGAAAATAACAATTAAGTGCAATGTGGTCTCCTTAGTGGCATTCTGGAACATAAGGACAGTAAGGAAAAACTACAGGTAGCGTTCAAATAGGATTTTTTTTTTTTTTTAAGATTTATTTATTTATACAAGCACTGGGTACAGTCAGAAGCGCGGGAGGGTGAGAGAATTCACCAGAGTCAGAGCGGGGAGCAGAGCAGGAAGAAGGACCGAAGTACACTGCTGAGGGGAGCAGCGGGCGGCAGGAGAGGTCTGCACGCCATGTGGGACCCTCCTCCGGTGGCCGGGGAGCAGCCAGGGATCGAACAGGCACTGCAGAGGCTGCGGGCAGCTTCGCAACCCAGTGCTCAACCGCTGCGCCACCAGGGAGGCCCCAAATAGGATCTTAAGTTTTGCCAGTGGTACCATATCAACATTAATTTCCTCATTTTAAATTTTTTGCTAAGGCCAGTTAGATGCTAATATTGGGAAAGGGATACATGAAAACTCTATTATTTTCACTTTTCTATCAATCTGCAAGCAGTTCAAAGGAAAAGCATAAAAAATTTTCTCTGGAGTTAGCACTCTCATGCTTCTTGTCTAATTTGATCTTTATCATGATGGTGAAAATCATTTTCCAGTTTTAGCACTGAGAGCCCCTCCCATTTTTTATTAACGGTATGGACTCATGGGGGCCTCCCTGGTGGCACAAGGGGTTAAGCACCACACTATGAAGCAATCCGCACCTCTGCAGCATGAGTTCGATCCCCAGCCGGCCAGGGAGCAACCCATACGGTGAAGCAGACCTCTCCTGTCTCACCTGCGGCTCCCCTCAGCAGTGTGTTTCAGTCAATCTCCCTGTTCTGTTAACTGCTCTGTCTCTGGTGAATCCTCTCAACCCCCCCATCTCTGGCCTGTACCCCAGCTCTTGTATGCATAAATAAATAAATCTTTTAAAAAAACAGTATGGACTCATGAATATCCATTTTTCAATGGGTTAGAGATTGTAATTGGATTAATTATATTAATGTTGAAATGGTCCCAGGGTTGGCTGATGGAGTCCCTTCAAGCCGGTTATGTCCTCGTAACATGACCCCATTGTTTCTGAGCACGTCACCTTTAGGCATGACACAGTACTCCAGGCTCATCTTACACCCATTACACCACCTGCAAAATCAGTCATTTCTCCAAAGAGCTCTTGTCCCTTCTAGTGGGGAATGGTTCTCAGAGAACTGGGTGGTGGGTGTATTTGTTGCTACTGTGGCATCTCTGTTAGATCCGTGGGCAGAGCTAGGAAATACATGCATGTGTATGCCCACACATACAAATATACACATGCACAAATTTATATATAAATTTGAGAAACCCTGAGTTCAAGCAGTATCTCCATTTCTAATCTATGCCCACAGGGATTCCCTTGCTGTCCCACATCCCACAGTGCCCCTTCCACTGCTACACACACCATGACACCCAGAGCAGTACAACCTAGAACACACCTAGAATAGCTTCAGAACTGCTTCACCATACCACTACAATAGCCAATTCTACTTAAAACAAAACAAAACAAAACAAAACAAAACAAAACAAAAAAAGGTCAGGGCTGGGCCTCCCCAGTGGCGCAGCGGTTGAAGCGCTGGGTTGCGAAGCTGCCGGCGACCTCTGCGGCGCCAGTTCGATCCCGGCTGCTCCCCGGCCACCAGATGAGGTTCCACATGGCACGTAGAACTTCCTGCGCGCTGCTCTCCTCAGCAGTGTACTTCGTCCTTCTGCCTGCTCTGCTCCCCGCTCTGGCTCTGGTGAATCCTCTCACCCACCCGCGCTTTTTTTTTTTACCCAGTGCATGTTTATTTACAAACAAACAAACAACAAATAAATAAATAAATTAAATTTAAAAAAAAAAAAAAAAAAAAAAAAAGGTCAGGGCTTATGTGTGTAGTCCTGATAAACTGATTTTCCTTATAAAAATATAAAGATGCATCAACAGGCAATCTAATGCCTCACATCACTCTAGTTGGATATTACTTTCAGATGAGTGTTCTAAAACAATGAAAGTGTAGAAATTTGGCTATGTGTATTACAAATGTTATGCAATTACTGAAATGTACACATGCCCACAAAGTGACCATTTCTCTTCTCTCCCATTTCTTTATAACTATAAATTATTATCAAATGGACCTTGTGTCTCCTACAGGGTATGGAAGGGATGAAGCAGAATGTCACACTTTCTCTAACATGACCTTTGAACTCATTGTCATGCCTGACATGAACCTTCAGCAGAACAAGGTTCCTATTACTCACATCATCTCCTCTCAGGGTTTGAAGGAATTCCTGTAGTCTGTCTGCTGATTTTTCTGTTGCTAGAGATAAAATTTTCTGGTCCATTGTTGCACATATCAGGGACCTATAAAAGAAAAAATACCAGAATTGATGAAATTTCCAGAAGTATTGAAGCTTGATTTTCTCCCCTTTCTATAACTGAGTATCTCATACATATTATAGGTTATGTACTCGTGAATCCTCCTCAAACAAAGTTCGACTAACTATCTGAGTAGGTGATTCTTCTCCAAGCCAAAATAATCAGAATTCAGAATTCTCTATAATAATTCAGAATTCTCTAGAATTTCCTTATTAGGAACTTGGATTCTAATCAAGTGGTTTCATTAGCCCACATCTTCATATATATTTTTCATAGATGGTCAAGACACGAGTTGGTATACATTATACACCAGTGGGAACAGAGTATCATCAATATTCTTATGAGAATTTGAAAAACCTACTTGAGGGCCTCCCTGGGGGTGCAAGGGGTTAAACACCGCACTATGAAGCAATCCGAAGCCTCTGCAGCAAGAGTTCGATCCCTGGCCCTCCAGGGAGCAACCCACATGGTGCAGCAGACCTCTCCTGTCTTACCGGCTGCTCCCCTCAGCAGCGTATTTCAGTTAGTCTGCCTGTTCTGTTCCCCACTCTGTCTAGTGAATCCTCTTACCCCTCACATCTCTGGCCTGTGCCCCAGCTCTTGTATACATAAATAAATAAATCTTAAAAAAAAAAAAAAAGAAAAAAGGAAAAAAAAACCTACTTGGGAAAAGTGAGTAAATAGCCTGCGGTAGACAGTTCCTATGGGGGAGTGGGGAGTAGAAAGGCTAGAAAGGCCTAAAGGTGACGTTCTCACAGGCTGAGAACACGCTGTGCAAGGTCTTAAACGCCAGGTTACGGAATCTACTTGTAACTAACAGAGCACCCAAAATTTTTGGAGCAAAAGACAATCTGAAATAGTATTTGAGGAAAGTGAACCTGGCATGAATGTGTAGATGAAAGTGGGGAGGGATTAAGGAAAAGGAGCAGAGGCTAGACCTAATGGGAGCCACTGTAGTGGTGGTGAATGGGAGAAAAGAAAGGAGGCCAACAGTATCAGACTGAAGCGGGCTTTATTTAATGGATGCCTGTGAGGTGCACTCCCGGCTGCAGCAGAGTGAGAATCATGCCCGCAGACTGGAAAATGGGTCTTTATAGTGTTAGATTACTGTAGGGAATTTTTGGCAAGCGAGTGAGGGGTCTTCACTGTGGGAGGGGGTCTGCTGAAATTCTTTACTGCTGTCAGCTTATCTCCGGTGCCTCAGGTGCTGGGCAGTGAGGGTTTTACGAGTGGCCTGGGTGTGCTCTCCTCAGTAATAAAATTCTGTACTAGGGTGGTGACTCGAGAGAGTGGAAAGGAAGAGATGCAATGGAGTCACGTTAGGCAGACAGGATTTAGTGAGCAGCTATGGGAGTAAAGGGAGAAATGCAGATTGGTAGAAAACCTGCCCAGAAAATTAAAAAATCACTTCCCCAAAGAGGAAATGCAAATGGCCAATAGGCATATGAAAAAAAGCTCAACATCACTAATTATCAGGGAAAAGCAAATCAAAAGCACAATGAGATAGCACTTGACACCAGTGAGAATGGTCCACATTAAATAAAAGCAGAAACAAAAGCTGGCCAGGATGTGGTGATAAAGGAGCCCTCTTCTTACTCGGCTTGTGGCAAGGCAAACCCAGGTCCAGCCACTAGGGAAAGCCTGCGGAGGACCCTCACCACACTAAAAATGGCACTACCATATGACCCAGAGATTCCACTCCCAGGAATCTACCCAAAGGACACAAAAACACCGATTTGAAAGGAAACCTACACTCCTATGTTTACTGCATCACTATTTGCAATAGCTAAATTATGGAAACAATCAAAATGCCCCCAAATAGGCCTCCCTCGTGGCGCAGGCGTTAAAACAGCGCTATCAACCTGTTTCCAGCTACTACCACACAAGTTCGATCCCCAGTCGGCCAGGGAGCTGACCCACATGGCACAGATCTCTCCTGTTGCCCCGCAGCTCCCCCTCAGCAGTGTATTTCAGTAGATCTGCCTGTTCTGCTTCCCACTCTGGTGAATCCTCTCACCCCCTGCACCTCTGGCTTACACTCCAGTTCTTGTATGCATAAATAAATCTTTAAAAAATATATATATATATATATATGATTAGATTAAGAACTTCATCTCTCACTGAACTAGTTAAAACCTCCATGTCAGGGCCACCTCTGGTTTTACCAATGATTGCCCAGCACTTAGCACAGATAATTAACCCCTAATAGACAGCCAATCAAAATGAGTTGAACAAAGGAATTGTCGAAGCCCTGCAATGGGCCAGCCCTCCACTGTGGTCAATCTGATCCTCACTCCAATAATCCTCTGAGGGGAGGTGTTATTAGCCCCAATTTAGATGAAGAACTTTTGGGGTTCGGAGACTAAGGACTCTGCCCCAGGTCAGCTAAAGGCTGATGCCAGGAATGAGGAAGCCCACATAGAAAAAAACAAGATGGCCCTGACACCAGGACCCTTGACAAACAGGGGAAAAACAACCCTGCTCCATGAAAAACAACTTCGTTCTGCCTAAACCTGTTTCCCCCCCTGCCAACCCAGTTTTCCAGCCTAACCTCTCCTCACCCTATAAAAGGACATCTCTCCCCACAATGGGCGCGGCTTCAAAGGTGACCCCCACCTTGGGTCCTGAGGTTTGCCTGCGGCACAATAAATTTTCCCTTCCGAAATGCAAATCAAAACTACAATGAGATACCCCTCACACCAGTGACAATGGCACATATTAAAAAAACAAGCAACAACAAATGTTGGTGAGGTTGTGGAGAAAAAGGAACTCTCCTGCACTGCTGGTGGGAGTGCACACCCCGGCAACCACTATGGAGAGCTGTGTGATATCTTGACCTATTAAACATAGAGGTTCCATATGATCCAGCAATTCCACTTCTAGGTATTTACCCAAAGGACACAGAAACATTAACTCAAAAGGGCACCTGCACCCCTATGTTTATAGCAGCACTGTTTACAATAGCTAAGCTATGGAAACAACCCAAATGCCCAAAAATAGATGACTGGATCAAGAAGATGTGGTACATATACACCATGGAATATTACTCAGCATTCAAAAAAGATAAACACATGCAGTTTGCAGCATCATGGATGGCGCTGGAAGGGATCATGCTCAGCGAACTAAGCCAGAAAGTAAAGGAAGGGCCTCCCAGGTGGCGCAGCGGTTGAGTGCTGGGTTGCGATGCTGCCCGCAGCCTCTGCAGCGCCGGTTCGATCCCCGGCTGCTCCCCAGCCGCCTGCGAGGTTCCCACATGGCGCGCAGACCTCTCCTGCCACCGGCTGCTCCCCTCAGCAGTGTACTTCGGTCCTTCTGCCTGCTCTGCTCCCCGCTCTGGCTCTGGGGAATTCTCTCACCCTCCCGTGCTTCTGACTGTACCCAGTGCTTGTATAAATAAATAAAAATGAATCTTAACAAAAAAAAAAGTAAAAATACGGGATGGTTTCACACATATCAGGAATTTAGAAAACGATTAATTAATACAAAGTAAAAATCAATATCAACAACCAACTATAAACCAGAGACACACCACGGGTGGGGGAGGAAAGGGAAGGGAAGAGGAAGGACTAGGGTCAAAATAAGGGGGGGTGCAATTGTATGCGGAATATAACCAAAATGATAATGCATACATTGTGCAGAAATGAAAAATGATGTAAGAATTATATAAAATAAAATATTAATTTAAAAATTTAATATAAAAATTTTTTCCTTTCTTTGAGAAATTTAGCCTGGCTCTCCTTTTCTTTACCGCGCCGAACCTTTCAGTCAGGAGGCCAGAAAGAGCTGAACTCGGAGCCTGGCCCCAGACGCCAAGGTTCTGCCTCCTTCCCAACCCCCCGCCGCCGTCAGGGCCTGGGGGGCGGAGGACAGGGAACCCGCGGGCCCAGCGCAAGGAGCCCGGTGCAGGGGGATGAGCCGAGCCCGACCTCCGCCTGTCTCGGCGGGTACAGGCGCTCGGAGGCGGGCGCGCGGCAGCTCCCCTGCGCTCAAGGAGGCACCAGCCGGGCGAGACAAGCAGGTGGCGCGGGGAGCGGGGCTCGGGGGGGCCCCTGGACGGGAGGCGCTGGCCGGCCGGAGGGGCGGCCCGGGCAGCCCCCCGAGAGGAGGGCGGCGCGCAGCCGGGGCGCGCGGGGGAGCGCCTGCCCCGGGAGACACCAGAGCGCCCCTGCGGCCGGGAGCCCCGGTCCTCTCACGCCCGCCCCGGGGCAGGTCCCGCGGCGCCGTCCCCTCGGACTCACCACAGCCGCCGCCGCCGACTTCCAAAACTCCCGCGCAGCCGAACGCCAGCGCACTTCCGGCGCTCACGCCGCACGTCCCGCCCCCGCACTTCGGCGCTCTTCCCGCCGCCGGCCACGCCCCGCCGCCGGCCACGCCCCCGCCTCCCACTTCCGCCGGCGGCGCCTCGGGCGGGCCGCGAGCCCCATTGAGCATGCGCAGGCTGTGCAGTGGTGGGTGTGTGTGTGTGTCTATTACAAATGCAGTGTCTGGGCCTCCTTGGTGGAGCAAGAGGTTGAGTCTCAGCGCCATGAAGCTCTCACCAGCCACTGCGGCCTGAGTTCTAGCCCCGCCAGGGAGCTACCCACACGGCGCAGCAGACCTCTCCTCTCTCCCCGCTGCCCCTCAACAGTCTATTTCAGTACGTCCGCCTGTTCTGCTCCCCACTCTCTGGTGAATCCTCTCACCCTTCCCTCATTTGTTTCCTTCCTTTCTTCGTGGGACTATTTCAGACGTGTCCATCACCCCCTCTATTTCCGGCAGACGACTTCCAGGTCCCCTAAGCACCCCCACACCCCACACCCGCCACACAGGAACTTGGTGGGGGACACACTTTACTCAGGGAACCCAAGCACCCTGCTCATGAACCGCCAGCATCGCATCAGAACAACATCAGTCAACACTGACTGAGCATTTGCCTTCACGACTGTGGGGCACTTGCAGGCCACTTCACAGCACCAAGCCCGGAGCTGAGCACCACCACATCCCCACTTAACAGGGACCCGATTCTGGGGTGGGTAGGCGAGGAGCTGGGGTTCCCCAAGCTGCTCCTGTCGCTGGCCTTTCTGGCTGGAAGGCGGCGGGTTTACCCTGCCCAGCTCCACCTTAATCAGCTCCCATCTCCACTGGTATCCCTCAGTGGGTGACAGGCCTGGGTTCCCTCCAGTTAGCTGGCACAGCTTAGGGGAGGGAGAGGAAGCTGAAGTCCCAGGACTGTACTCCCTCTCAGCCTTGATGAGCTCCCAGTAGCTGGCAGCTGCTGGTCTGCGGAGGCTGAGAGGATGGCGCGAAGTGCCCAGCAGTGTACTGGTCCTTGCCTGCTCTGGTCCAAACGAAGGCATGTATAAACAAAGAAACAAACAACTTAAATAACATGCAAAAAAAAAAATAAAAAGATAAAAAACTTGATGAGAAAAGAAAAAAGAAACATAGATAATTAAAAATGAAACAAACTCTCCCTCTGGATCTTGCATGTCCCACCCTGGGGGGCTTTGTCAGACCCTGTGGGGAGGTGGAGAGCAGGCAGCAGAGGGAAAGGTCCCAGAGGCCCCCCCTCTTGCTTCCACATGGCTGAGCAGGACCTTGAGACAGCAGCAGCCCCACACAAAGGAGGGCTTTGAGGCGGCCCAGTCAGGCCCTGCTGAGTCCCTCTCCCCCGTGCTTGCCTGCCCCAACCTGGGCCTCCCTGTGAGCCTGACTTAACAGGGGAATGGTGAGCAGTTCCTTGTGACATGGTAATCCAGACCTGCTGACTGACACGCCCCCCAACAGAGGCAACATCTGGGTCCTCAGGACTCGGGCACCAGGTGGCCCCAAGGAGGAGCTGCTGACCTGGGGGTAAGTCAGTATCAGGGCTCAGCCTGACCAGGAAGTCCAGGACTGGGGTGAGGAGTCCGGGGTGGGGAGACCACAACCCAGACTGCCCCTAAAACAGAAACCAACAGGCCACACTCCAGGGTGAGGGGGACCAACCTGGTGGTGGGTTTAGCAGATGAAAACAAGATGCCCAGGTCAGTGTGATTTTCAGGTGAACAGCAAGTATAAATATACCCAAATATTGAAGGGGACATACTTACACATCAAAGAGATTTTCTGGTGATCTGACACTCACCTATAAATGAGTATTTGGTATTTTATCTGAACCTTAGGAGGCAGGGAACAGCCTTCACGTGGAGGAGGGGGTATGTTTTCCTTGTGTATACTTCGTAAGTCAGCTATATTATAGCCCATAATTAGCTTGGCTATATTTAGAAAAGTGTTACTGCACTGACTCTGCCTATTTCTGAGATGGAAGATCTTATCTTGATGGCTTGCGTAACTGGCTGGGGTGTCTGCCTGGTCTCCTGGCTGAGCTCCTGAGGTGGTTCCATTCCTGTTGCAGCAAAATCTGAAGTGAGAGCACAGACTTCAGACTGCTTGTCCTCTGCCCACGTATTTGGAAGTTCTCCTCCAGAGAGAGGGCTTGCGTGGGTTCCTGCTGGGGCAGTACAGCTCCCAGGACTTCCCTGCCTCTGGAGTTGTGGCATGAGAGAGGCGGACATGGGAAGCCTTCAGATCCTCCAAGTGTCCCAGTGCAAGTTGGGGTGATGGTCAGAATGATGCTGTGAAAGGGGAGATAACTGCCTTAGAGCAACACCTAGTGTCTGGTCTTCATTACAACTCTGGGCGGTGTCATTATTACCCCCAAGTTGCAGATGAGGAAACAGGCTCAGAAAGGCCCATTAACTTGCTGACGGTCACAGAGCAGTAAATGACAAAGCCAGATTCAAACCCAGTCTCTCTGACCCTAAGGGGTTTTCACCCTTCACCCACCATCCCAGTGAGTTTGCCTGGAGATGTCTTGGCTCCAAGTATCAAAGGTAGATGGTCTCAAGTTCCACCTGTGCCAACAGGTGACAGAATCGACCAATAGGAACCTGGTCAGAGGCACCTTGAAGGCACTTGGGGATGCTTTGAGGGAGAAAACAAAAAATCTGGAAACAGGAGCGTTACCTCCCAAAATCCTCAGTGGGCGAGCAGGTGAAGTCCATGGGTGATGGCTGGGATTTGTTTGGGTGGCCAAGTCCTGCTTATGTTTAGGTTACTGAATGAAATCGTCATAATTACAGCAGGCAGGACTCAGGTTAAAACACAAAACTTGCAGCTGGAAAGAGGCTGATTGCAATCCAGGTCCAATTTCTGCCACCCAGGACTTCCTCCCGCTGAGGAGAGGTGAAGTCAGAACTTGGGCATGAATCCTAATCCCTGACTAGTTTCTGACCGTGTGACCTTGGACAAGTCACTTATTCTCCAGGGTCTGTTTCTTGCTCAGTTAAATGGTAATAATCATGCCAGTCCCAGCTTGAGAGAATGGATTTGAATATGCTAAGTGCACCCCAAAGCACAGTGCATGCACCCAGCATGATGAGAGGTCGCCATGCCTCCTGAGGTCAGGGTCACCCTCTGGGGTGGGAGGTTTCTGAGGTCCCTCTTTGGGTGGAGGAGGGTCCGGACCAGAGGAGGGACCCAAAGATCCTGTGGCTGAGAAAGAAGGCCAACTCGAGGGTTTTCCTGGCTGGGTCGACTCATCTGGAAGAACTGAGGTTAGAGGTACAGCTGACCCTTGACAACACTGGGATTAGGGCTGTGATCCCCACACGATGGAAAATTTGAGTATAACATTTGACTTCCCCCAAACGAAGAAGCTGCTGTTGACCCAAGCCTTACTGAAAATGAAAGCGGTCGGTGAACACACATTTTTTCTGCTTTATGTACTATATGCTATATTCTTACACTAAGTAGAGGAAAAGTGTTAATTAGAAAATTCTAAGGAGGGCCTCCCTGGTGGCACAGGGGTTAAGTCTCAGCACTGTGAAGCTGTCCACAGCAACTGCAGCATGAGTTCGATCCCTGGCCAGGGAGGTGACTTACATGGCACAGCAGACCTCTCCTGACTCCCTGCTGCTCCCCTCAGCAGTGTATTTCAGAAGATCTGCCTATTCTGCTCCCCGCTCTGTCTCTGGTGGATCCTCTCGCCCTTGCACCTCTGGCCTACACCCCAGGTCTTGCATGCAAAAATAAATAAATCTTTAAAAAAAATCCTAAGGAGGAACAAGACATTTACATATTTATGGAAAAAAGTCCGCAGTTCAAATCTGTTGTTCAAGGGTCAACTGTATTTGTGTTTGTGTTTGCCCTCAAAGGAGTTTCACAAGGGGGAGCATCTCTGGTCATCTGGGGGCTACTTCAAAGTGTGGTTTTCTGGACGCCAGCCCAGACTTCCTGGGTAAGAATCACAGGTGCTGGGGCCCAGGCACCTGCATTTCTACCAAGTGTGACTGAGGCCCTGGTTCTGAGACCATCACAGAACCGTGCCTGTGACCTCAGCACAGCCAACCTCTCTCCCAGGGAACCCGCCTGCAGAGACTGGGGTGGAGGACACAGGCCCTTCCTCTGCCAGGGACTCCAGGTCATCCAGAGCAGCATGTCAGAGGAGGTGGGTACCCCTACACCTTGGGGCTCCTCTTTGCCCTCCCCTCCTTCCCTCAATCCCTCCCTGCTTCCCCTACATCTGGTCTGCTCAGGGGTACCAGGCATACGGGCACTCACCCACAACCTCCCTGCAGTCCCCATCCAAAGGGAGGGGCAAAGGCACTGACCTAGGGTGTGAGCAGGCCCTTGCAGCTGGCAGCCCCCACTAATGGGGCCTGCTCCTGCTTTGTCCTAACTCCCTAGGCGGGCACGTTCCGCATGGTCTCTGAAGAGGAACAGGCGCTCCGAACCCAGCTGGACCGGCTTACCACCAAGGACCACGGGCCTGTCTTTGGCCCATGCAGCCAGCTGCCCCCCCACACCTTGCAGAAGGTGAGGTGGCCCTGGGTGCTGGGAGGGGCACTCTGGGGAGGCAACAAGTTTGGAATGTGACCGGTGCTACCGTAGAAGTCAGGGCCCTGGCAGCAACAGGTCAGCCTGATCCGAACCACAGCAGCACCACAGTGAGCCCTGGCAGCAGTGCCCGAGCCTAGGGCCCCTGGACCAGGCTCATCCTGGATTTGTAGGTTCGAGGCACCAATTTGCCCAGCTGCTGCCCTCTGGACAGGCAAGAGGCCTGAGTCCTGGGATCACATCTACCTCCAGCGGGACTGGCTTTCCCTCCTGGGCCTGGCCTTCTGTGCCTGTGGAGGACGCTGCTGGAGCTGCCCAGACAGGACCAGACTGCCCTGGGGGG
>NW_023603228.1:0-7886 GCF_014898055.3 Talpa occidentalis | reverse complement strand
TCTCTCTAGATCCAGAACTAAAACTAGTATAATATACCACCTCCAGCTGCATATCCATAGCAGCTTAAGCAATTACCCTTTTTTTCTAGATCAAAAGCTGGAGCAATCATTTACACCATCTCCAGATTCACAGCAAGAGCCAGCTCTTGTTCACAGCTATTTTTCAAGCTCAAGATATAGGACAAACACTTATCCCAGATTTAGCTATGAGCTAGAACTGACTCAAGACACAGTTCTTTCCAGATCATGAGTTAGAAGACACACACAAACACCATCTCCCATTTCAGAGCAACATCAGGCTCAGGTCAAGCACATATCCACATTTAGTTTCAAAGTCATAGTAGGCATAAGACTTATGTCTTTTTTTGTATTTAAGGAGGTAGAAAATGCACCTACACAAGCTTCAACTTCAGAGCTAAAGCTGACTCAACCAACTGATCTCATTCAACATTAAGAGGTAGTAAAAGAATGAACAATATTCCCAGATACACTACAAGAGCAAGCTCAAATCACAGTTCTCGTTCTACCTCTAAAGAGTAGAAACTACTCCAGTTTCATCTGAACAGAAGCAGAAGACTAAAAATAACATTCAATATCAATAGCTAAATCAAGACACTATAGCATCTCCAGCTTCAGAACAAGAATAAGATCAAATAAAACCTCTTCTTCAAGCTCAAGAACCAGAAGCACCTACATCATTACCAGAAAAGAAAAAAATCAGTATCATCTATATTTCTCATTCAAGTTCAAAAGTCAGAATAGCACATATGCTAACAACAATTTTAGAACCAAAGGAAAACTCAAGTCACAACACTCCTTCAGGCTCAACAGCCAGAACAATCACCATTGCCAGCTCCAACTTTAGGGCTAGTTCAGGCTCAAGGAACTATCTTCATTCTAACTCAAGAAGTAGAACAAACACATATGCTATCTATATTCCAGATTTTGATAATGCTATAGGAATAGACTTATTGCACTCAAGAGACTGATCAAGCACCTAGACCACCTTCAATGTTAGAACCATAGCAGACTCAAACAACAGTTCTCTTTCCAAGTAAATAGCTAGAACAAGCACATACACCATCTACAACTTCAGACAAAGAGGATACTAAAGGCAAATTTCTCTTTCAAGCTCACCATCTAAGACAAGCACCTAACCTAGATTCAGCTTCAAGATCTGAGGAGACTGAAGCCACATTAACTCTTGTTCAAGCTCAAGATCTAGAAGAAACAAAGACATTACCTTCACCTTTAGAGCTGGATCCAGCTAAAATCACAGCTCTCTTTAAAACTTAAGAGTTAGATCAAAAACCAGCATCTCCAGCTTCAGATCAAGAGCAGACTCAAGCCAGTTTTTATTCAATTTGAAGAGTTAGAGCAAGTAAATATCCAGTTACACTTTTAGAGTCAGAGCAGGCTGTTTTAACTCAAATTCTCATTTAACTAAAGATATGGAACAAGCAACCACACCAGGCTCAGCATCACAGTCAGAGCAGGATCAAGCCAAAGCTCCCTTTTTAGGTCAAGAGCTAGAACAGGCAGATATGCTAGTTCCCTTGAACGACAAAAGAAATCATAGTTTTATTTGAAGTCCAAGAACTACACCTTCTTCAACTTCAGAGCCAGAACAGACTCAAGATAGAGATCTCATTTAAGCCCTAGAGTTTGAACAAACCTACATAGGTCTCAATTTCAGAGCCAGAGGAAAATCAAGCAACAATTCCAATTCAATTTCCAGGGAACACCACAAAGCCATCTTTCAGCACTTAACCCAAAACTCCATTAATTTCCAACAATAGTTCTAGTTTCAGAATTTAACCCAACCCTAGTAAGAGTACCATCATTAACTCTTCAACTCCAGAGTACTTTAGCTCCAATTCCAGTGCTCTTGAGTGTTATCTGTTTTAGTTCTAGATCTAGAGGTTCCCAAGCCAGGCCAGTGCTTAGTTTCAGCAGAGCCAGTTTCTCCCTCAATGTACCTGGAGTCAACGTCATCTCAGCAGCATTCACCAGCTCCTGCAGTTCTTTCAATGCCAGATTCTAAAACAAAACTAGAGACAACTACAGCACCAGAGCAGTCATTCCTCTTCCCTATAATGGCATTTTTGTTTGTTTGTTCTTACATGTATTTAATGACTTATTTTATTCAGCCACCATTTTATTTACTTAAAATAAAATTTAACACTTTGACTATTTAAATTGTGCATTTAAGTGGCATTAATTATATTCACAATGTTGCAAACCACCACTCGTATCTAGTTTCAGATATAACCTGTACCTATGAATAGTCACTTCTCACCCTCAGCCCCTGACACACAGTAATATTCTTTATGCTTCTACGGATTTATTGATTCTGGATTTTTCATGTTAGTGGTGTTCATGTAATATGTGTCTTTTAATGTCAGGTCAACCAATAGGTGAGGAGACTTAATACTTCTTTTATTTTGACTTTAACAAAAGGCTTTTAAAAAATAAAAAGCAGGTCAGTGATTATAAGAATAGCTTTGCATGTGTTTGATCCAGGTGAAGTTTTGACTTGCAACAGCAGGATCTACTTGAGTTATTTTGAGCATAAGCAATATTTAAAAAATATTAGATGTTTAAGAAAGCTGTGGAAAGGTTATAGCCTCAGGCTGGGAGATATGTAGGTGAGCATAGCCCCAACCCACACCAAAGATCCTTCCATCAGTGACTCCTGCCCATGGTTAGTGTCTTTTGTTTTCTGTGCCCAGAAATGTAGCTCCCCATTGCAGAGAACATAAGTCCACATGGGGAGGACACTTCAAACTCTCTCTGGAGAAAGAAAGTAACCCCTGATTGAATGGGGAGTTGATGAAAGCAGAGATCTACCAGGACTAAGGTGAGCTGCCATAGGTTGGGTCAGACTAGCTACAGGCTCTGTGTTGGTTTACAGAAAGTGGCTAGCAGTTGGGACAAAGTGTGGAGGGAGGTAGTTTTACAATATGGAGCAGGGCACCCATTAATGTTAGAATCCTACTCTCCCATAGAAACTGAGAGACAGGGCCTCCCCTGGGGTACAGTGGTTCAGCGCTGGGCTGAAAAGCTGCCCGCAGCCTCTGTAGCACTGGTTTGATCCCCGGCCACCAGCGAGGGTCCCACATGGTGCGAGAGACCTCTCCTGCAGCGCCCGCTGCACCCTCAGCAGTGCATTTTGTCAGTCTGCCTGTTCTGCTTCCCACTCTGGCTCTAGTGAATTCTCCCGCACTTTTGACTGTACCCAGTGCTTGTATAAATAAATAAATAAATCTTAAAAAAAAAAAAGAAAAACTGGGAGATAGGGGTGCTATCATTCTTTTTTTTTTTTTTAATTTTTTTTTAAGATTATTTATTTATTTATACAAGCACTGGGTACAGTCAGAAGCGCGGGAGGGTGAGAGAATTCACCAGAGCCAGAGCGGGAGCAGAGCAGGCAGAAGGACCGAAGTACACTGCTGAGGGAGCAGCGGGCGGCAGGAGAGGTCTGCATGCCATGTGGGACCCTCCTCCGGTGGCCGGGGAGCAGCGGGGATCGAACCGGCGCTGCAGAGGCTGCGGGCAGCTTCGCAACCCAGCGCTCAACCGCTGCGCCACTGGGGAGGCCCGTGCTATAATTCTTGATGTTAAATTTCACGGAGAGATAACTCCCAGGTGCTTAAGAAAGCTATTCCTGGGTCATAAAGCTGGCAAGAGACTTATTTAGCTTCTGAAAGATTTGCATATATTTCAAAAGAAACTTACAATGACAATTTTTCTAATGAAATGCTCAAAAAAAGAGGAGGAGGCACTCCCCGTAATTTCAGCAGAAAGAATCAAGCCTCTTATTTTTAATTGTTTGTCCTTAAAATACAATGGAATAGATACTCCCTTACTCTCCTCCCTCTTTCCAATCTCTTGTCAGGTTTCTCCATTAATTGAACCTAGTTGGGTCCAGAGGACACAAAGAAAGTACATAGTAATGAGATCCACATAGTCTCCAGGGTGAATACAGGGTGGAGAACAGCAGAAAGTGGCTCTAGAAAGCAAAGAAAAGGGGTAAGAGAACAAGAGAAAAATGTTTTACTTTAATTCATTGAAGGCATTTCTACAGGGAGTTGAAGACATTTATCACCAATGGGAGCATAATAGACAAAGAAAGAGAAAGTTCAAAGATGAGTAAGCAAAAATGTGAGATGTTATCGACTAAACACATGAGAAAAGAATTGAAAAACAATGCACTAGATTTAAAAACAGAGACTTATTCACTTTGACACAGTTTCAGTGGAGCAGTAAGAATAGGAAGCAGAGTATGGTGGTTTTATAAATGAACAGAATGCCAGAAAATAGAGATGACTGGAAGTGACCCCTTATAATATGATGTCTGTGGAGGGAAAGAAGGATTCCTCTAATTCTAGAGTATAAAGAACATTTTTTAGCATGGGAGACATGAACACATTTAATCTCTACTGGAAAATGCTGTGCTATTGACTAAAGAGACATCTAAATGCTTTAAATAATCATGTGTGGGAGAAAGAAGAAAGGAAGATATAGGAGAGAGGGAATTGTTAATTAAGTCTTACACTGAGAAGACAGAAGGAAGTGGAGACCAGAGCACAGCATGGCAGCATAATTTAGGGGTTAAAAATACTGGCTCTGGAGATGGGTGGTGGTAAAAACCAAAAATTCAACTGAGTTCACTTTAAAGATCTAATTGACTTTATTAGACGATTCATGAATTTGGGCAGCATCCCACCTAGCAAATAGAAAGTATTTTTAGGCAGAAAGAGGGCAAGATAAGTGAAGAGGGAATTATTTCAGGCTTAGGTAAACTACCTAAATGGGATGGAAAGAACCTTGCGACAGATTATTTTATTTTCCTTTGATGCATGGAAAAGGCTAACTAGTTGATGCTGACCAGAAAATTCCATACGGATCAGTTATTACTACATTCTTGCCAGAGGGAGGAGGAGGCTTGAAAATAAAGTTAGGTCAGGTATTTAAGGTATTAAGCTTAGTGGGATTAACTCAAATGTCTTCATTTTAACAGTGATCTAGTTTCAACTCTTGAATTACTCATAAATCAGCCATGTAATCTTGAAGAGAAATAATTTTCTCATTTTTAGGAAATTTCAATGAGCTCACACTTATAAACTGTTTAACATATTGGCCTCCATCTCCTAAACATTCAGTGATTGATATTTAGTATTATCATTAGTACTAGTAAGAGGCCAGCCTAAGGAAGGAGGACCTCCTCTTCTGTTGTAAAATACGAAAGTAGAAGAGAGAATGACAAGGGAGTAAGACAAACTAGAGGCCCAATGCTATTTTGTTACTAAGAAATAGAATATGCAAGTAGGGAAATGATGTTGGGTTAGGCAGAGGGAGAAAAGTGATTCAAGTTTTATGCAATGAGAATGCTAATTAGGGAAAGAGTTGGATTGCCAAGCAATGTAGAGCTTCCCGGAGCATGATGGCCTTGAATTTGTGGTGGCACTAATTGTGTGTGTGATCTTCCTCTATACAATGGAAAATGAACCATTTATTGATAATATGTACTAAATTTAGCTCTCATTATCCTAACTGGTAAGAATAATTAAAAACAATGGATTACATAGTTTTCATTTTTTGAAGTAAACAATTTTATTTATAGAATTTTTTTGAAACTGAATGCAGGGACAAATCTATTTTGAATACCTGTCTATAAAGTCATTGAGTATCATGTCAGGCAATGCTGTCAGCTCCAATTTGCAACAGATAAAGAAGCATTAACTTGGAATTAATTACACTGGAGAAAATGAAGGTTGGGAATGAAGAAAATACAGCTGAAGTTGATGCTATAGATAGGAAAAAACAAACATCTTTGCCATGTAGCTTTCAGCAAGAAAAAGGGGTAAGAGCAAGAGAGAAAAATGTTATGCTTTTAACATTGAAAGTGTCTGTTCCTTCCCGATATCTTACTTCAAAGGAAAAGGTTAGCATTTAGGAATGGGAAGTTAACAATTATGCCACTCATCTCTCTCAAATATCAGATATTTCAAGCAAGGGCTAGCTAACATAGATTCAAGGTTCAGTTCTCTGAAGAGTGTCTGCCTGAAAGACTGGCATTCTACAGTATTGATTTAAAGAGGATCCAAATTCTCATGCTCAGCGAAACAAGCCAGAAAGAAAAAGAAAAATACCGGATGGTCTCACTCATAGCAGGAATCTAGAAAACTTAAATAAAGACCAGGAAAAAGAATAACTATAGGAAGTGAAAATCAAATCAACACACAACTATGAAACCAGAGACACTCTATGGGGGGTGGGGTCAGGGAAAGGAGGGATTGGGGTCAAAATAAGGGGGTTGCAATTGTATGGGGAATAAAAATAAAATTAAATTAAAATAAATAAATAAATAAATAAATAAAAATTTGGAATTCTAATCCAATTCTTTAGAAAACAGATGTGTAGGAGGCCAAGGATTCTTCCTATTATTAAGATTTCAAGAGTCAGCCTGTATTTTCACTCAGCTCACTTCCCTGGGACTGATATGGTTTGTCAAATTTATAATTTCTTTCCCTTCTCCTAAAAGTGCTGTGAAAAAGCACACATTTTTTTTTAATTAGTAAAATTTTTTGTATCTTTTGGGTATTTTACCACATCCCTTGAAATTGATGGAGCTATTTTGAGACAGATTGAGGCATAGGTGCCTCAGCAGGTTTATAATTTGTAATTCCTTTGAATATTTGTTCAATATTTATTAGAAGACAGACAAAAGAATGGAAAGGAGGGAAACGGAAAGTGACTCAGTCTTTGCTGAGCAGATACTCTGCACAGCAGCGCAGCGCAGCTCTGGCCTCCAATCCATGTCCTATCTAGCAAAATAAAAACCCTAGAATTATGCAGGCTACTATCTTGGAAGGTATTTGCCCTTTGAGGCACTCATCATTCACCACCCACGCTCTCCTCCTTATATTGCCAAACCACTCTTACAATCACATGAGAAGAGTTTGGGTAAATGGAGCTTTCTTGATTTTTAACGTATTTCTAGTGACTTTTTAAAAAGTATATTTTATAGATTATGTTAGGGTTTTAGGGAACTAGTCTAACCCTTAATCCAGCCCAATTTGAGAATCAATGGCAAACAAATTAAACAAAAACAAATACCTCACAGTGTCAATTTACTAGAAAAGTCTTGTCTGAATCATACCTCACCCTGACATTCTTGGAAATAATCAATAGCAGATTAGCTCCTTGGCATTCAGGCTATGATTCTTAAAGGAACAGGTAGATCCAGCCAAAAGAAATGACACACACACACACACACACACAAAACCTGATGGTTGGAAATGGGTGTCATGAAACTCCTAATTAAGGGATATGGCAATTTAAAAAGAAATGTTAAAGTAAGCTATTGATTTCTTTACTCAGAAATGTTATCAAAGATGATGTCACCATACCAAATTTTTGTGTAATAGGGTAGAGAACTTCTTTTCTGCTTAACACTTCCACTAATTCATAGAATGTATTTGAATAGAGGCTATTGTAATTGTGTTTGTTTGGTGTAGATTTGTGTATTTGAGAAGTGTATGTATTTCCTTTTGAGGTTTTTTCTTTTTCTTTTTTTTTTTTTTTTTTTTTTTTCTTTCAGAACAGAGCTTCCCACTCACTCCCAATAAGAGAAGTGTGGGGAAAAAAGGCATATTTTTACTCAGAAGATTATGTTCTCTTTAATGTGCACACTATTCCAATGGAAATGATGCTTTGGAAAAGGGCACTTGTTATTTATAAAGAAGGTTCTCTTCAGAGGTAGGATTTCTCTAAAATCCCTAACTGATATTTTTGCCTCAGAACATTTCTCTGAGTTTCCAGGATCTCTTTTACTGTTCAGCTACTAGTAAGGGGAGCACTGTCCTTTTGGAGACGTATTG
>NW_023603224.1:0-7907 GCF_014898055.3 Talpa occidentalis | reverse complement strand
TGTGCAAATGATTAGGACGTTTCAAGCTAACCCTGTTGTACCAATTTCTCTTTCCAAAGGGAAACTGTTATACACATTTTATAGAGCAAGAATAAAAATTTTCAGTAGACATTAAGATTCTCAATATGAAGCCCTCTAAAGTCAATTCTTTCTAGTATTACACAAAATAACAAAGGTAAAAGGTGTTACTATTCAGCAAAGTATGCATTATGCATATACAGGAGAATGGAAAATTTTTCTTGATTGAATATGTATCACTAGATTCACAAGAAATAGGGATAATATAAATATTCTAACTTTTACCCTCAAAAATAATTAATGAAATAAAAGATATGTTAAAAAATAATTACAAACTTACACAATGAACATAAAGATGAAAAGACATAATAATTGTAGGAGAATTAAGTCAATAGCAAAAGGTAAGTTTAACCATCATTTCATATAGGATTGGGTTTAAGAAGGATAAACTGTGATTTAGTAATTAAAGATTAGCACTTCAACATGAAAAATGGATTTATTCATGTTTTCATTTATTTTCCCACTTCTTCAATCCATGTATTAAATTTAAATTGGCCAGCCTTCTATTTCTGGGAACAGTTGACACTGGACAGAGCTTCCGGACAGGTTAAGAGGAAGAGTAAAGAATTTACAGGGGGGCGGAGCAACATGGCGGCGAGGAGACGCTGCGAGTAAGATCTCCCATTAAAAAAAGTTAATAGGGAGGAAAAGCGGCAGGTCCCAGTGAGAACCGGGACACGGAAGATAAACGGGTGACGCCAGCAAACTGCCCGAAGAAGAAAGTGGCCATAAAAGAGGACCAGAAGGGAGGGAAGCGCAGAACCCTGCTCCCCTCCCCCGCCCACAGAGGCGGCACTCTCCGACCAGCAGAGAGGAGGAAAACAACAAACCAAAACGAACAAACGACGCAGCAAGCGGGACTGGGAGTGGAAAGGAACTATTGCAGCCACCACCCCCGTGAACGGGAGCTGAGGAGAATTCTGCAGGATTCGCCGCGGAGGTGAGCTCCAGGCGCCATTGAAGAGAGACCCCGCCCAGGAGGAGGCCAGGACCAGCACACAGCCCCGGGCCGCGTAAGCTTGCGCGGAAAAGCAGCACTGAGCGGAAACGGGATCGCGCGGAAAAGCAGAGCGGTTGAAAAAGCAGTGCAGTTGAAAAGCAAACGCGGATCCGGATCGATCGCAAATGCCCAGGTCCCCGCGCCTGCGACCTAGGCTTGCGGGGAGACGCGCGGAGGCCCTCACCATGTGAGCAGGAACCAGGCGCCCAGGCACGGGAGCGGGATTCAAAAGGCTCCATTCCCACGCCACTGAACTGGGCTACAGCCCGCGTCCTGGAACTGAGGGCTTTGGAACTGAGACTCGGGGCACGAAAATTAGGGGCGTGCATTCCCCACGACAGTGGGGCACAAGGCAGACACAGCACCCCAAAGCCGTTGAGGTGTACCCTACCATCCCGCTCTGTTCCCTGTCCCACGGGGTGGATAATCAGCTCCCCAAGGGCTCTAGGAGAGATCTCTGGCGCCACCTAGCGACTTGAAACCAGCAGAGGCTCCTGAAGGAGCTAGTGGCCAGCTGGGGAGTTAGCCCACGCCAGGCCCCTTCCGACCAGTAGTCTGAGCCCACAGGGGGAGCGAGCACCCACAGCCGGGGCAGACCAGGCGCGCAGAAGAGTGTGCCTGAGACTGGACGCGCAGGGAGTGTGTCCCACATCACCATTTTAGAACAGGGACATTTCTTCAGTAAAGACTACCTACAGAAGGCTTCCTCAGGAGCCAGAGGTGAGAGGGGGAAGTTCGCCCACGCCAGACCCACTCTGGCCTGCAGTCCAAGCCCAGAGGGGGAGCAGGAACCCACCGCCAGGGCAGACCAGGCGCACAGGGGAGTGTGTCCCCACATCGGCATTTTAGAACAGGGACCTTTCTCCAGTAAAAACTGCTTGAAACTGACAGATGACTCCTGGAGGAACCAGAGGGGAGCAGAGAAGCTCACCCAAGATGCCGCCAGTCCAACAACACAGTGTCCCAACGCATACGGCAAATTAGAAAACAGACAGTAGGGAGGAGAAGACCACACGCAACCTAGCTACTCCCCAGGGAAAAAGCACACCACAAAAAGAAACCAGCCCCCAGATTGCAACGACAGTAACTTGGAAGAACTTCTGAGCCTTCCAGAAAGAGAATTTAAAATTGCCGTGATTAAAAAACTGACAGAAGTCATAAAGGAAAACAATGATAAGGAAAAATAATCAACGATCAGAAGAATGAAATTGAGTCCCTAAAGAGGGAAGTAAAAGAAATGCAGGAGATCAAAGAATTAATGGAAGAACTAAAGAATTCTGGAAAAAGCAATGAAAGCAGAATAGATGAAATGGAAGAACGAATAAGTTCTCTTGAAGACACAGAAATAAAAAGAACCAAAACAGAAAAGGAAAGAGAAGTACGAAGGAAAAAGAATGAAGAAAGACTACGGGAACTATCTGACTCCATGAGGAAAGGAAATATAAGAATTATAGGAATACCAGAAGGAGAGGAGAGAGAAGTAGGAACAGAGAAAATTTTCAAGAGATAATTGAAGAGATTCCCAAATGTGAAGAAGGAGCTGAAAATTGATATACAAGAAGCGAAGAACACCAAACTTGCCACGACGAAAGGAAAATACAGCAAGACACATAATAGTAAAGCTCCCAAGAATCCAGGACAAGGAAAAAATAATGAAGCTGGCAAGAGGGAAGAAACAGATAACATTCAAGGAAAGCCAATCAGGCTGACATCAGACTTCTCTGAAGAAACACTACAGGCAAGGAGAGAGTGGGGGACATAGTCAACAGACTCCAAGAAAACAGATGCCAACCAAGAATACTCTATCCCGCAAAGCTCTCCTTCCTCTTTGAAGAAAGAATATGGACCTTCCAGATAAGAGAAACTCCGGAATTTCATTACAACTAAACCCCCACTCCAAAAAATACTACAAGGAGTCCTAAAGCCAGAACCTCAGAGGGATGAATAACAATGAAAGAAGGCCAAAAAAAAAGGGTTATTAAAAGAATAAATAAATAAAATCAAAGGAAAGACAAACACAATGGCAAATACAGATGTTAACATATCAATATAACTCTAAATGTAAATGGACTAAACTCTTCAATAAAAGACACAGAGTTGCAGCCTGGATTAAGAAACAAAATCCAACCTTTTGCTGTCTCCAGGAACACATTTAGCTACAAAAGATAAAAATAGGCTCAAAGTTAAAGGAAGCAAATGGACCAAAAAAGAAAGCAGAACAGCTATACTTATATCATATAAAACAGATTTCAAACTCAAAAGATAAAAAGACCCCAATGGTCACTACATTATGATCAAGGGGACAATACTTCAAGAAGAAATAACACTCATTAACATATACTCACCAAACGAAGGAGCACCAAAATATATCAGACAACTGTTGTCATCTCTGAAAACAGACATCAGAGAAAACACATATGTAGTAGGAGACTTCAACACACCACTATCAACAATGGATAGATCAACAAGACAAAAAATAAGTAAAGAAACCAAAGCTCTAAATAAGGACCTAGAGCAATTGGGCTTAACAGACATCTATAGAACACTAACCCCAAAAAACGGAGTACACATTTTCTCAAGCGCACACGGATCATTCTCCAGGATCGATCACATACTGGGGCACAAGACAAACATCAACAGATACACCAAGATTGAAATCATATCAACCATCTTTTCTGACCATGAAGGCATCAAACTAGAAATAAACCATAAAAAGAAGGCAAGGAACTTTCCTACCTCATGGAGATTAAAAACCACACTACTGGAAGACCACTGGACTAATGAGGAGATCAAAGAAGAAATTAAAAAATTTTTGAATTGAACGACAAGGAGGACACCAATATCCTAAATGTATGGGATGCAGCAAAAGCAGTAATAAGAGGAAAATATATAGCAATAGAAGCTCACATCAAGAAACAAGAAAGAACTCAAAGAAACAACCTAATCTCGAAGCTCAAAGATCTAGAAAAAAGAACAACAAAAAAACCCCAAACCAGTAGAAAAAGAAATAATAAAAAACCAAGCAGAAATAAATGAAATTGAAACTAAAAAACAATCCAAAAGATCAATGAAACCAAGAGCTGGTTCTTTGAAAAAATCAATAAAATAGACAAACCCCTAGCCAGGCTCACAAGGAAAAAAGGGAGAAAGCACAAATAAACAGGATCATCAAGAAAGAGGAGAAATCACAACGGACACAGCAGAAATCAAAAGAATAATCAGTAACTACTATGAACAGTTATATGGAAACAAGTTTAACAATCTAGAGGAGATGGACAATTCCTACAACTCTACAATCACCCAAAGCTAGATAAAGAAGAAATAGAACACCTAAACAGAACCAATTAGAATCAAAACCTCCCAAAAACAAAAAGCCAGGACCTGATGGATTTACAAATGAATTCTACCAAACATTCAGAGACGAATTAGTGCCTATCCTTCACAAACTCTTCCAAAAAATTGAGAAGGAAGGACATACCAAACACGTTCTATGAAGCCAACATTACACTAATACCAAAACCAAACAAGGACAACACAAAAACGAAAACTACAGGCCAATCTCCCTAATGAACACTGATGCAAAAATCCTCAATAAAATTTTAGCTATCAGAATCCAACAATGTATCCATAAGATAAATCACCACGACCAAGTAGGATTCATTCCAGGGACACAAGGATGGTTAACATCCGAAAATCAATCAACGTTATCCAACACATCAACAAAAAGAAATAATAAAAACCATATGATAATATCAATAGATGCTGAGAAGCTTTCGACAAAGTGCAACACCCATTCATGATAAAAGCCCTTGAAATTCTTGGGATACAAAGAACATACCTCAACATCATAAAGGCCATCTATGACAAGCCAACAACCACTATAATTCTCAATGGTGAAAAGCTGAAAGCAATTCCATTAAGATCTGGAACAAGACAAGGATGCCCACTCTCACCACTGCTTTTCAATATAATACTGGAAGTCCTAGCCAGAGCAATAAGACAAGAGAAAGACATCCAAGGAATCCAAATAGGAAAAGAAGAAGTCAAACTATCACTATTTGCAGATGATATGATATTATACATAGAGAACCCCAAAAACTCCACAGAAAAACTAATTCAACTCATCAGTCAGTTCAGTAAAGTGGCAGGATACAAAATCAACACGCAAAAGTCAGTAGCCTTCCTATACACAAACAATAAATCTGAAGAAGAAATCAAAAAAACTATCCCTTTTGTTATTGAAACAAAAAAATCAAATATTTGGAATAAATCTAACAAAAGAGGTAAAGGACCTATACAAAGAAAACTATAAAACACTGTTAAAAGAAATAGAAGAAGACACAAAGAAATGGAAAGACATCCCCTGCTCATGGATTGGAAGAATAAACATTATTAAAATGGCCATCCTCCAAAAGCAATATACAGATTCAGTGCTATTCCAATCAAAATTTCAATGTCATTCTTCAAAGAAATAGAACAATTATTGATGAAATTCATATGGAATCACAAAAAACCCCGAATAGCCAAAGCTCTCCTGAAAAAAAAAGAAGGGAATGGAGGCATCACACTCCCAGACTTCAAACTATACTACAAAGCCATAATCATCAAACTGCATGGTATTGGAACAAGAACAGACATACAGACCAATGGAATCGAATAGAAAATCCAGAAATAAACCCACAGATTTATAGTCAACTAATCTTTGACAAAGGAGCAAAGACTATGCATTGGAGCAAAGAAAGTTTGTTCAATAAATGGTGCTGGGAAAACTGGGTCGCTACATGCAAAAGAATGAAGCTTGACCACTATCTCACACCATACACAAAAATCAACTCAAAATGGATTAAAGAACTAGACATAAGACCTGAAACCATAAAATATATAGAAGGAAATATAGGCGAAACACTACGTGATTTGCACATCAAAGACATCTTTACAGACACATCACCCAAAGCAGTAATAGTGAAGGCAAAGATAAACAGCTGGGACTACATCAAATTAAAGAGCTTCTGCACAGCAAAAGAGACAATAACAAAAACAAAGAGAACCCCACCAACTGGGAGAACATTTTTGCACCCAACACTAATGATAAAGGACTGATCACAAAAATCTGCAAAGAGCTGATGAGACTCAACAACAACAAAGAAAATAATCCGGTCAAAAAATGGGCAGAAGAGCTAAAAAGAAACTTCTCTGAAGAGGAAATGCAAATGGCCAACAGGCATATGAAAAAATGTTCAACATCACTTGTCATCAGGGAAATGCAAATCAAAACTACCATGAGATACCATCTTATACCAGTGAGAATGGCACATATTAAAAAAACTAGCAACAACAAATGTTGGCGAGGGTGTGGAGAAAAAGGAACTCTTCTGCACTGTTGGTGGGAGTGTAAACTGGTCCAACCACTATGGAAAGCTGTGTGGAGATTTCTGGACCTACTAAACATAGAACTTCCATGTGATCCAGCAATTCCACTCCTAGGTATTTACCCAAAAGACACAGAAACATCAATTCCAAAGAGCACCTGCACCCCTATGTTTACAGCAGCACTGTTTACAATAGCTAAGCTTTGGAAACAACCAAATGCCCAAAAATAGATGACTGGATCAAGAAGATGTGGTACATATATACCATGGAATATTACTCAGCATTCAAAAAAGATAAACATATGCAATTTGCAGCAACATGGATGGCGCTGGAAGGGATCATGCTCAGCGAAATAAGCCAAAAAGAAAAAGAAAAATGCCGGATGGTCTCACTCATAACAGGAATCTAGAAAACTTAAATAAGGGACCAGGAAAATGAATAACTTTAAGAAAGTGAAAATCAAAATCAACAAAAAACTACGAACCAGAGACACTTTTAGGGGGCGGGGGCGGGAGGAGAGGGATTGGGGTCAGAATGGGGGCTGCAATTGTATGGGGAATATAACAATAAAATTTATTATTTAAAAAAATAAAATAAAAATAAATAAATCTTTAAAATAATACAAAAAAAAAAGAATTCTGGAAAAAATCATGAAAAAAAAAAAATTTACAGCACCAGATGCTGCTAGTTCAGGAATTATTGCATGCAATTTAATATTTGGTCTGAGTGTGTGTGTGTGTGTGTGTGTGTGTAACATTTATCTTATTAAGATGAATCCCTTCACCGACTATTCCATGTCTTGTTCCTCTGTTTTCTATCAAAAATGCCTAGTATAATATGTCCTATATAGAACATGCTAAATAAATTTATAGCTATAATTATACAAGAGTCTTAGATAAAGAGTATATAATGCTAATAACAACCCAGAGAAGTAACTATTAGTAATCTATTGTATAAATTCAAAAGCTGGAAACTTGAAGGTAGTGGTACATGGTAAGAAATATAAGAACAGAGCAAAACCCAGATGTTTCTGAATTTAATGTTCATGCTGCCACCCACTACCTTGCATCAGAGAGCTTGCTAAGAAGAGGCTGTCCACAAGAAGCAGGTAAGCCCCTGCTAAATAATTCTCTTTAAAGATGCAATAACAAAACTCACTCTATAATTTATCATTTGGACATTTTAACTGCTGAAACACCAGAGTAAGAACTAAAAATGAAAGTTTGATTTGGTTGAGCCTTTCAATTTATTATGTATATAAAAAACAAGAGTCATGCTCATTAAGGTTTAATATCATAAAAGAGTCACGCATATGCTTAAGACCTCCGGCCACAGAATTGAGACCAAAATGCCCATGAGTAGTGAATGAAATACTCAACAATAAAATTGTAAAAGCTTACGAAGGACAAGAAGACTATATGGAAGTAATATTTATTGCATATATTTATTCATGTCTTTG
>NW_023603221.1:0-7933 GCF_014898055.3 Talpa occidentalis | reverse complement strand
TGCAAACCAGGAACAGGTCATCGCCAGGGAATGAAATTAGTCAGATAGTTCAGTCCCTTCATCTTGAACTTCCAGTCTCCAGATTAGGAGATAAAATTTTGTAATTTAAGTTACCCAGTGGTATTCTGTTATAGTAGTCAAAGCTACTAAGGCAAACATTTCCTTTAAAACTTATTGTGTGAATTGGTTTACTTGTGTTTCTTCTCTCCAGCTTTCTGACAGTGAAGCAGCAGATTTCCAAAAATTCTAAAATCCCTGAAAATTGTCACCATCTGCTTGGTCTCAGATTAGAGTACTAGGCATTATCTCCTCTGCATGCTTTGGTTCATGGTGGGTTTATTGGAAAGACAATTGGAAAGTGACAAAGTTTTGGGATTTTGGAAATTTTGATTTATCATCAAAAGACTTGAATGAAGAAGTCCAAGAGTTTTCAAAATAGAGCACAATTTTAAGTGCTAGATTTTTTGCACATTTATTGCTGTAACACTATTAAAGTATAAGTCATAAAAGGCCTAAACTTCAGCAAAACATATACTGGAATTATCTATCTACGTCATTTTACTTTTTTCTCTCTCAAAAATGATGTTTCAGGTCTTTGTCTATTGAAAACAGTAACTGACATCACCTCACCACTCCTTATCATTCTCACGTCAAAATATTTCAAATGGATCCAAAAAGTTATCAATCTTAACATCTATTTGATAGCATTGGTAGGTGCTAATCATGCTGCTTAAATGCCACCTGTTACCTACTTAATCAAAATGGTAAGCGACATGGCAGAAGTCTTTCAGTATTTTATTTAGCTTAAAATTCTCTTTGCAATTGAATATTGTATTGGTTTCTTAGGGTTGTCCTAATAAAGTACCTCAGGCTAGGCAGCTTAGACAATGGAAATTTAATTTCTTACAATTTTGGAGGCTAGAAGCCTGCAGTCAGGATTTTGGCAGGATTTGTTTATTCTGAGGTCTCTCTCCTTGGCTGGAAATAGACTTCACCCTGTGTCTTCACATATCTTCCCTCTGTGAGTCTGTCTGTGTCCTAATCTCCTCTACTTGTAAAGACACTACTCACATTGGTTTAGGATCTACCCAAACATTTCATTTTAACTGAATCACCTCTTTAAAGATCCTCTATCCAGATACGGTCAAATTCTGAGATAGGGGATGGTTAAGACTTCAAAATATAATTTGGGGGAGAAGACAGAACACAATTTAGCAGTCATAACAGCTGTGGCAATAATGAATGAGCAGTGAGATTAAACATTATAGGTGAGGGCCTCCCTGGTGGCACAAGTGGTTAAGGACAGTACTATGAGGCAATCTGCAGCCTCTGCAGCAAGAGTTCAATCCCCAGCTGGCCAAGTAGCTACCCACATGGCTCAGCAGACCTCTCCGGACTCGCCGCTGCTACCCTCATCAGTGTGTTTCAGTCAGTCTGCCTGTTCTGTTCCCCACTCTGTCTCTGGTAAATCCTCTCACCCCACCACCCCTCCCCCACACCTCTGGCCTATACCCCAGCTCTTGTATGCATAAATAAATAAATCCTTTAAAAAAATTCAAAAAAATAACACAATAGGTGAGTGTTCTGGTCCAGCTTAGACTCTTACTAATGATGTCAGCTTGAGCAAGTCCCTCAGCCTCCCAGGTTCCAGGCTTTCTTGTAAGCTCCAGGAAGAGAGCCTCCCATCTCAGCTCAATGTATGGAGGATGCAACACCATCATGAGGTCACAACAACTTATTCCAAAGGAGCCAGTGAGGCATAGACTGGTCTACAAGGCTTTTCCTAAGGCTTATCACAGCATTCTAGACTTGAGAATCTGACTGGTTAGCACTCTCAGGACCAGTGTGTGTTAGCTGGGCTCAGACACTAATGTCTAGAAACAAGGAAAGATCCAGGGCAGGTGGAGGTGCAGTCCTTGCTGGGCATGCTCAACTTGAGGGCCGGCTCCATGCAAAGTGGAAGGGCATTAGTACATGTGGCCTATTCAAGTCAGAACAAGGGAGTATTGCAGGCACCTAAAAGGAAAATTCCTTAGTTCTGGTTTCTTGATTCATTCTTACTCACTGTAATCGTGCTGTTGAAAGATGGAGATATATTCTGAGAAATGCATCATTAGGCGATTTCATAGTTGTGCAAACATCATAGAGTGTGATTCTACAAACCAAGATGATGTAGCCCACTATATGGCTAAGCTACATCCAGGACCACCATCATATGTACCATCCATTGTTGACCAGAATATCATTATTTGGTGACTGATTGTGGATACTTCTGCTAAGAAAATAAAGATTAAGTCCTCTAGCTAGAACAACTCCAATGAACAGTGCCAAGACATGGTGATTAAATTCTGTCCCCCTTCCTATTACAGTAAATTTAATTATAATTAAATAAAATATAAGTCAGTTCCTCAGTCATCCTAGTCACCTTTCAAGTGCTCAGTGCTGCATGTGACTAGTAGCTACACTGCTAGACAGTGCAGACATAAAAAATGTCCATCATTACAGAAAGTTCTATCAGTGTTGTCAAAGCCTCTACACAGTTTGGCTTTTAGCTTCTACTTTTTGGTATGCTATCACCCATCTTGTGACTTCAAGCATATTAACACAGCCAACTATTGAGTACATGTTATATTTCTTCAAGCATCATCTTTATTATTTTTTTTTTTTTTTTGGTAATGTCTTAAATCACAAAGAAAATTTACTTTTGCTATACTTAATATTTAACAGAATCATATTAATTATGCTTTTTATAATTACACCTAGTAAATCTATGCCATGGAGACATAACTGAAAGGCTAATATCATTCATGTAATTCTTTTTTTTTTTTTTTACATTTTTATTTTTTTTAATAATAAATTTTATTGTTATATTCCCCATACAAATTGCAGCCCCCCCATTCTGACCCCAATCCCTCCCCTCCCGCCCCCGCCCCCAAAAAAGTGTCTCTGGTTCATAGTTTTTTTGTTGATTTTGATTTTCACTTTCTTATAGTTATTCATTTTCCTGGTCCCTTAATTAAGTTTTCTAGATTCCTGCTATGAGTGAGACCATCCGGTAATTTTTCTTTTTCTTTTGGCTTATTTCGCTGAGCATGATCCCTTCCAGCGCCATCCATGTTGCTGCAAATTGCATGTGTTTATCTTTTTTGAATGCTGAGTAATATTCCATGGTATATATGTACCACATCTTCTTGATCCAGTCATCTATTTTTGGGCATTTGGGTGTTTCAAAGCTTAGCTATTGTAAACAGTGCTGCTATAAACATAGGGGTGCAGGTGTTCTTTGGAATTGATGTTTCTGTGTCCTTTGGGTAAATACCTAGGAGTGGAATTGCTGGATCATATGGAAGCTCTATATTTAGTAGGTCCAGAAATCTCCACACAGCTTTTCACAGTGTTGGACCAGTTTGCACTCCACCAACAGTGCAGAAGAGTTCCTTTTTCTCCACACCCTCGCCAGCATTTGTTGTTGCTAGTTTTTTTAATATGTGCCATTCTCACTGGTGTAAGATGGTATCTCATAGTAGTTTTGATTTGCATTTCCCTGATGGCAAGTGATGTTGAACATTTTTTCATATGCCTGTTGGCCATTTGCATTTCCTCTTCAGAGAAGTTTCTTTTAGCTCTTCTGCCATTTTTGACTGGATTATTTTCTTGTTGTTGTTGAGTCTCATCAGCTCTTTGCAGATTTTTGTGATCAGTCCTTTATCATTAGTGTTGGGTGCAAAAATGTTCTCCCAGTTGGTGGGTTTCTCTTTGTTTTTGTTATGGTCTCTTTTCTGTGCAGGAGCTCTTTAATTTGATGTAGTCCCAGCTGTTTATCTTTGCCTTCACTATCACTGCTTTGGGTGATGTGTCTGTAAAGATGTCTTTGATGTGCATATCACACAGTGTTTCGCCTATATTTCCTTCTATATATTTTATGGTTTCAGGTCTTATGTCTAGTTATTTAATCCATTTTGAGTTGATTTTGTGTATGGTGTGAGGTAGTGGTCAAGCTTCATTCTTTTGCATGTAGCGACCCAGTTTCCCAGCACCATTTATTGAACAAACTTTCTTTGCTCCAATGCATAGTCTTTGCTCCTTTGTCAAAGATTAGTTGACCATAAATCTGTGGGTTTATTTCTGGATTTTCTCAATTCCATTGGTCTGTATGTCTGTTCTTGTTCCAATACCATGCAGTTTTGATGATTATGGCTTTGTAGTATAGTTTGAAGTCTGGGAGTGTGATGCCTCCATTCCCTTCTTTTTTTTTCAGGAGAGCTTTGGCTATTCGGGGTTTTTGTGATTCCATATGAATTTCATGAATATTGTTCTATTTCTTTGAAGAATGACATTGAAATTTTGATTGGATTAGCATTGAATCTGTATATTGCTTTTGGAAGAATGGCCATTTTAATAATGTTTATTCTTCCAATCCACGAGCAGGGGATGTCTCTCCATTCTTTGTGTCTCTTCTATTTCTTTTTAACAGTGTTATATAGTTTTCTTTGTATAGGTCCTTTACCTCTTTTGTTAGATTATTCCCAAATATTTCATTTTTTTTGTTTCAATAACGAAAGGGATGGTTTTTTTGATTTCTTCTTCTTCAGATTTATTGTTTGTGTATAGGAAGGCTACTGACTTTTGCGTGTTTGATTTTGTATCCTGCCACTTTACTGAACTGATTGATGAGTTGAATTAGCTTTTCTGTGGAGTTTTTGGGGTTCTCTATGTATAACATCATATCGTCTGCAAATAGTGATAGTTTGACTTCTTCTTTTCCTATTTGGATTCCTTGGATGTCTTTCTCTTTGTCTTATTGCCCTGGCTAGGACTTCCAGTATTATATGAAAAGCAGTGGTGAGTGGACATCCTTGTCTTGTTCCAGATCTTAATGGAATTGCTTTCAGCTTTTCACCATTGACAATGATACTGGCTGTTGGCTTGTCATAGATGGCCTTTATGATGTTGAGGTATGTTCCTTGTATCCCAAGAATTTCAAGGGCTTTTATCATGAATGGGTGTTGCACTTTGTCGAAAGCTTTCTCAGCATCTATTGATATTATCATATGGTTTTTATATTTCTTTTGTTGATGTGTTGGATAACGTTGATTGATTTTCGGATGTTAAACCATCCTTGTGCCCTGGAATGAATCCTACTTGGTCGTGGTGAATTATCTTATGGATACATTGTTGGATTCTGATGGCTAAAATTTTATTGAGGATTTTTGCATCAGTGTTCATTAGGGAGATTGGCCTGTAGTTTTCCTTTTTTGTGTTGTCCTTGTTCGGTTTTGGTATTAGTGTAATGTTGGCTTCATAGAACGTGTTTGGTATTGTCCCTTCCTTCTCAATTTTTGGAAGAGTTTGTGAAGGATAGGCACTAATTCGTGTCTGAATGTTTGGTAGAATTCATTTGTAAATCCATCAGGTCCTGGACTTTTGTTTTTGGGGAGGTTTTCGATTACCATTTCAATTTCGCTAATTGTAATTGTCTGTTTAGGTGTTTTATTTCTTCTTTATCTAGCTTTGGGTGATTGTAGAGTTGTAGGAATTTGTCCATCTCCTCTAGATTGTTAAATTGTTTCCATATAACTGTTCATAAGTAGTTACTGATTATTCTTTTGATTTCTGCTGTGTCCGCTTGTGATTTCTCTCTTTCATTGATGATCCTGTTTATTTGTGCTTCTCCCTTTTTTCCTTTGTGAGCCTGGCTAGGGGTTTGTCTATTTTATTGATTTTTTCAAAGAACCAGCTCTTGGTTTCATTGTCTTTTGGATTGTTTTTTTAGTTCAATTTCATTTATTTCTGCTTTGGTTTTTATTATTTCTTTTCTTCTACTGGTTTTGGGGTTTTTTTGTTGTTTTTTTCTAGATCTTTGAGCTTCGAGATTAGGTTGTTTCTTTGAGTTCTTTCTTGTTTCTTGATGTGAGCTTCTATTGCTATATATTTTCCTCTTATTACTGCTTTTGCTGCATCCCATACATATAGGATATCCTTGTCGTTCAATTCAAAAATTTTTTAATTTCTTCTTTGATCTCCTCATTAGTCCAGTGGTCTTCCAGTAGTGTGGTTTTTAATCTCCATGAGGTAGGAAAGTTCCTTGCCTTCTTTTATGGTTTATTTCTAGTTTGATGCCTTCATGGTCAGAAAAGATGGTATATGATTTCAATCTTGGTGTATCTGTTGATGTTTGTCTTGTGCCCCAGTATGTGATCGATCCTGGAGAATGATCCGTGTGCGCTTGAGAAAAATGTGTACTCCGTTTTTTGGGGTTAGTGTTCTATACATGTCTGTTAAGCCCAATTGCTCTAGGTCCTTATTTAGAGCTTTGGTTTCTTTACTTATTTTTTGTCCTGTTGATCTATCCATTGTTGATAGTGGTGTGTTGAAGTCTCCCATTACGTATGTGTTTTTTCTCTGATGTCTGTTTTCAGAGAGGACAACAGTTGTCTGATATATTTTGGTGCTCCTTCGTTTGGTGAGTATATGTTAATGAGTGTTATTTCTTCTTGAAGTATTGTCCCCTTGATCATAATGTAGTGACCATTGGGGTCTCTTTTTATCTTTTTGAGTTTGAAATCTGTTTTATCTGATATAAGTATAGCTGTTCCTGCTTTCTTTTTTGGTCCATTTGCTTGTAGGATTGTTTTCCATCCTTTAACTTTAAGCCTATTTTTATCTTTTGTAGCTATAAATGTGTTTCCTGGAGACAGCAAAAGGTTGGGTTTTGTTTCTTAATCCAGGCTGCAACTCTGTGTCTTTTTATTGAAGAGTTTAGTCCATTTACATTTAGAGTTAATATTGATATGTTAACATCTGTATTTGCCATTGTGTTTGTCTTTCCTTTGATTTTATTTATTTATTCTTTAATAACTTTTTTTTTTTGGCCTTCTTCATTGTTATTCGTCCCTCTGAGGTTCTGGCTTTAGGACTCCCTTGTAGTATTTTTTGGAGTGGGGGTTTAGTTGCATGAAATTCCGGAGTTTCTGTTTGTCTGGGAAGGTCCATATTCTTTCTTCAAAGAGGAAGGAGAGCTTTGCGGGATAGAGTATTCTTGGTTGGCATCTGTTTTCTTGAGTCTGTTGACTATGTCCCTCCACTCTCTCCTTGCCGTAGTGTTTCTCTTCGGAGAAGTCTGATGTCAGCCTGATTGGCTTTCCTTTGAATGTTATCTGTTTCTTCTCTTGCCAGCTTCATTATTTTTTCCTTGTCCTGGATTCTAGGGAGCTTTACTATTATGTGTCTTGCTGTATTTTTTCCTTTCGTCGTGGAAGTTTGGTGTTCTTCTTGCTTCTTGTATATCAATTTTTCAGCTCCTTCTTCACATTTGGGAAGTTCTCTTCAATTATCTCTTTGAATATTTTCTCTGTTCTTACTTCTCTCTCCTCTCCTTCTGGTATTCCTATAACTCTTATATTTCCTTTCCTCATGGAGTCAGATAGTTCCCGAAGTCTTTCTTCATTCTTTTTCCTTCGTACTTCTCTTTCCTTTTCTGTTTTGGTTCTTTTATTTCTGTGTCTTCAAGAGCACTTATTCGTTCTTCCATTTCATCAATTCTGCTTTCATTGCTTTTCCCAGAATTCTTTAGTTCTTCCACTAATTCTTTGATCTCCTGCATTTCTTTTACTTCCCTCTTTAGGACTCATTTCATTCTTCTGATCGTTGATTATTTTTCCCTTATCATTGTTTTCCTTTATGACTTCTGTCAGTTTTTTAATCACGGCAATTTTAAATTCTCTTTCTGAAGGCTCAGAAGTTCTTCCAAGTTACTGTCATTGCAATCTGGGGGCTGGTTTTCTTTTTGTGGTGTGCTTTTTCTCTGGAGAGTTGCTAGGTTGCTTGTGGTTTCTTCCTCCTCCCTACTGTCTGTTTTCTAATTTGCCGTATGCGTTGGGACACTGTGTTGTTGGGGACTAGGCCGGCATCTTGGGTGGGCTTCTCTGCTCCC
>NW_023603219.1:0-36212 GCF_014898055.3 Talpa occidentalis | reverse complement strand
AAATAATCAGAGCACTCTGTGACCTACTTAACTATGACAATTATTGGCATCCGTTACTGTTACAGCAATAGTTACATATCTGTTTTACAGCTGGTTGCAGATAAAGCAAAAAGTCAAATGTATTCAAAATTATGTTGTATGAAGAGGAAGACCCAAGTGCCTGGTACAAACCTAAAGAACAGAAAGGAGGAGGGGTAATTCATGAGTTAATTAGTAATTCAATGCGCCCCTGTTCATAAAAAGACCACATTCACAGAAACTTTGCGTGCAGTGTCAGAGGATTCTTGAAGGTCCAAAAGTCCAAATTTTATGAGACATTGGTTTAGATGCTACATCTTGAAGAATACACTCTGGCGATGTTGATCATTTGACTCTTTAAAACAGAAGTTGGCTTATTTCGCTGAGCATGATCTCTTCCAGCTCCATCCATATTGCTGCAAATGGCATGAGTTTATCATTTTTGACTGCTGAGTAATACTCCATTGTGTATGTGTGTATGTGTGTGTGTGTGTGTGTGGGTGTGTGTATATACACACACACACCCCACATCTTCTTGATCCAGTCATCTATTTTTGGGCATTTGGGTTGTTTTCATAGCTTACCTATTATAAATAGTGCTGCAATAAACATAGGAGTGCAGGTGTCCTTTTGAATTAATGTTTTTGTGTCCTTTGGGTAGATCCCTAGGAGTGGAATTGTTGGATCATATAGCCAGAACGAAAAAGGAAAATATCAGATGGTTTTACTTATAGGCGGAATGTAGAGGAACCAAATAAGAGATGAGAAAAAATATATAATAAAGTAAAAATCAAATCAACAGGCAACCAGAGACTAGAGACATTCTATAGGGGAGCAGGGGAGAGAGGGATCACAACAGGGGTAGGAAGAGCACAAGGAACTACGGTGATGATGCACGGGTGAACTGGTGGTGGGAATTTCATGGGGAATCATACATTGTACAAAAATGAAGGATGATGTAATAAACATTTTTTTTTTAAAAAGCAGCAAGTTGGATAAGACAGTTTCTCAAAGCCCTTCCCAGTGCTATTATTTTATGCCTTACATCCTAGTCAAGCTCTCTAATGGGATTATTTCTCTTTCACTGTCAAATGTATCTCACAGAATTTTTACCTGAACATTTGGCTAATCTAACAGGATCCTTAAGCATATTTACTATGCGGAACAGGTTTAAAATACAAGAAGGAAGCTAGAGAAACCAGAGAGAGCTTTTCGTAAAGTCGAAAGATGTTAAGTGGAAAACACGAGGCATAAAAGCCACAGGAAAAAATAAGGGAAATGCCACAACACTGCACTATGTCAGGCTGGTTAAAAGTAGGCTCAATTTAAGCTTGGTTTCAGCAAAAATGTTTCTCAACGCCAATTGCAGTAAATGGCTCACCCCCCAAAAAGGCTTACCCTATAAAACTCATTAAAAATGTATAGAGGGAATGCTTTCGGTACACAATTCATAATGAGATGTCTAAAAGTAGCCAACTTTTTTTAGGCCTCCCAATGCAATTTCACTGCATACCCGCATAAATGTCACTCCCCAGTGTATGGCCTGGGCCTTGGTGTCCCCGAGCTGCAGGCAGCTTTCTCGGTCTGTCAGAAAGTGAAGAAAGACTAGATCTTCCAACTGACACCATAAAATATTCAGCAGACACACTGACTACATTCTCCACCTGAACTCTTCACTTCAGTCTACTGAACTCCAAAAATGTTTTATCTCCTAGTTGGAAAACTGCAGGATTAAATTCTCAAGCTCCTTTCTACATAATTTTGAAAGACTATCATCTATTTTAAAACGTTTCTTTAAAAAAAAACAAACAAACAACAACTGGTGTTTCCACCTGATGGAAGAGTCAATTATTAGAAATAAGTGAAAAGATTTAATGCACAAGAATTTTACCAAGCAGAATTGGGTCACGGCCTTAGTGACGAGTTCCTAAATCTACAGCCTTTGTTTGCAATCTCTCTTGTAAGTCTTGTTTGCTGTGGTATTGAAGGGGTGACAATAAGTCAGTAAACTACTAATGGAGTCAAAGTGGAATTCCTTAAGGCAGGGGCCATGTTTCATACCCAAATACTCATAGCTGGGCTTTAGCTAAAGAACCACTTGGTCTCCCAGCTAGCAAGAGTTCAAGACTGGCCTAGCTCCAGCCACCGCTTAGATTCCATCTGCCACAAAGCCAGTAAGAGAGGTTGTTCAGCCTCTGCTCGAACTGCAAAGTGTCGGGGACACACTGCTACCCTGAGACTGCCCACTCCAAGTTCACACCTCTGTTAGAAAGTTCTCTGTGAGTACAAATCTGTCTCTGTAATTTCCACCCACCAGTTCTAATTCTATCCCTTGGGACCATACAGAAAATTGAATCCTTCTTCCACCTTCCACAACGCAGCTCTTCAAATGTCTGAAGATAGTTGTCGTGTCCTGACCTCTGTGGTAGGCTGAATAATGGTGCCTCAGAGATGGCCACATCCTAATCCCCAGAACCTATGAGTATATTTTATAACACCAAATGGGCTTTATAGATGTAATTAAGGATTAAGCAGAGATAGAGAGGGTAGTCTGGTTGATCCTGGTGGGCCCAGTGTCATCACAGGAGTCTTCACAAGGAGGGAGGTAAGAGAGTCAGAGTGAGAAGATGTGACAGAAGCAGAGACTGAAGCAATCAACCTTGAAGATGGAGGAAGGTACCCCAAGATAAGGAACACAAGCAGGTAAGCTCCAGACACAGAAAAAGGCAAGAAGACAGATTGTTCCCTAGGTCCTACAGAAGGCAGGCAGCCCTGCATCCCCATTTACACTTCGGGCCTCCAGAACTGAAAGATAAGAAGTCTGTGTTCATTTAAGCCACTACATTTGCAATAATTTGTTACAGGAGTAACAGAAAACTAATGCACTCATTCTCTTTCCAAACTAAAAGATCTCTTCACACTTTAAATGACTGCATCTTCCTTAGGATGCTCCCCATTTTTCTCATGTCGAAACCCCATGTGTTTCTTTCCACCTATCCCTGCGCTCTTGGCCAAAATAGCATTAGCCTTTCACTCCAGCAATGACATTTCAAGTTGTAGTTATTTGGTCCATTTGCCTTTACCCCAAGCACATTCTCAGAATAGCCAGCCACTCAATAAATACTAAGTTGAAATAAAACGAATGTTCAGAATGCCCAACAGTGTCGATTTTCTGAAAGGTTAAAAGGCCTTATTCTTTCTCTTCCCCCAAACTGCGTGATAATATAATTTAACCTCATGTACTCAAGTTCCTCCCCATCTATAAGGATTTAAGAGTATAAAATGTAGATTAGAGGGATGATTGCTCAACTAACATTTTCAGAACATGACTCCCTGATTAGTAAAACTACCATGGAAATTGAAGATAAAACTAAAAGTGTATTATGTATATGACTAATGTTTCCTAATACTGTCCCCCTAAACTCTAATTTTATTTTTAATTATCATGCAAATTATAGAATTTTAAAAATCAATTAAGCAAAAGTGGAGCATTAGTTAAGCCAACTGTTTTTACAAAATATTTAAATGGTTATAAAACAGCTTAATCTGCCAAGATGCATTTCTTCTAGCAAAAATAATGCAGCAAAAATATGTGACAAATGCACTATAATGTACATTGTGCCTACAGTGCAGTTCACTTTAGAATCTTAAAGCTTTATCTGTCACACATCTGTCCATGGATGCTAAAGTTTAATATACTGATCATATTTCAAAATTTTATTAGATATTAAATGATCAACTATAATATTTTCACTGAGCCTCTGCATAAGAGCAAACTGGTCTCTAGTCTACACTTGATCTTAGCTCAAACACGTTTACTGAGCCCCATGCCCTACTTTAAAGACAGTAGGAAGTTCAAGTGTGCCTAAGATAGGGTCCCCAAATTCAACTTGCTTTCAACTTTGCACAAGAAGATAGCATACTGGTAAAGAAAACGGGGAATAGTATAAAGCAATGTAACAAATGAGTAGCATAATCAGGTACCACAGAAGAGTTCAGAGGAGAGGGTGCTCTATGGAAGAGGAGGGGCAAGGAGGCTGAGAGCAGGACTTGACTGGGGGAGGACTCAATGCACTGGAGTCGAGTGCATCTTAGTGGTGAGTAGCCTAAGTGAAAGGCAAGAGGACAAAAGACATGTTCAAAGAACTCTAAGCAGCCAAATTAGACATTACAGAGAACCTGATGTAGGCAAGCAGAGACAGATGACAGGAAAGCAGGCTGTGGACAAACTGCAGAGTCTAACCCAGCACAGTGTAACACATGTACCAGGTACTCAAACTTTTGAAATAAATTCTAAATAAAGGTCTTAAATAGGTCCACATTTTCTCTGGTAATAATGAGGAACCACTGAGTTTTCTGGATAAGAAAATGACCAGTAAGCAGTTAACACTAATAGAAAAAAGCCAAAAATTGAAATCCAGGAACCCCAGATGTGTGGTGGGAAAAACCTAGACAAAGTAGATACAGTAAGAATGGGAGCATTTAAACGCATTACAAAGAAAGAACTGACAAAACTTGGTAATTTGTTTTGTTGGGATAGGGGGTTTAAATAGATTAATATAATTGTAAAGTATTGAAGTCTGGTATAACAAGGAAAATTCATTCAGAAATTGTTGAGTGCCTACTATGCCAGTTACTAAGACAGGTGGCAGGGATAAAATAATAATCATGACAAACTACCTCAGTGAGGCTTAAGGACTAAGGGACAGAGCTGAGCAACTCCCAGTGAGAACAGTGTGGTCAACACAACGATGGGGAAAGAAAGAGAGAGAGGAAACGGGTACAGTCCTAAACTGAGATCAGAAAAGGAAACTAATTTGCAGAAGTCATTTTGGGGTAATGGCTGGAGAAAAAGAGAAAAATGAAAATACACCGATACATTAAATCCCCTTCCTAAATCACTCAAATATAAGCGATTCAAATTAAGCTATCAGAAATCAATAAATGTGGTCTCCAGTTTTAAGACTGCCAAATATTTACTTCCATAATTTGATGGATTGAAGCTTCAAATTTTTATTTTGAGGACATATATTACAAGGTGAAATTACATTCTCAAACTATCACCAAACTACAAAAGGGCACTAAAAGTTTTATGAGTGATGGAAATATTCTGAATTTTTATTGTGACAATGATTGCATGACTATTCATCAAATCCTAGTGTATATCTAAAGGTAAATTTTACCACATGTAAATTAGATTTTAATAAATCTGACATTTGGAAAGGACCAATGAGTTATTAATTGCTAAATTCAAAGGAAATTACTCAAAGATGATCCCAAAGTTACTTAATGTTATTTCAGAAACAAAGAGTTGGGCAGTATGATCCGATTACCCATTTATAATACTGTATTTATAACTACTCTCTCAGCAACACATTTTCTTAATAAGTGTACAATTTAATAATTTTTATGTGAGTGGAACTTGATGTTTTTCATCCTGAATTTGAGGAGTCAGTCTTAATGCTTAGGCCCACAACCTAAGCTGGGGTCCCAGTTTATATCCCAGCACCATATTAACAAACTAAAAAAGTTCAATCGTTTACTCTTAGCCAGTCCCCTTCATATTCTCCCTCCTCCCCCCTTCCTCAGTATTTGAAGACTTGTTACTTTGATACATGGTACCTCTCCCTTACTCCAGTATCAGTTCTACCTATTCTGGGAAATAAGGCCCTTTCTTTAAAGATTTCCATACTAACCTGTCCTACACACCAGTGTCAGATTAGCCATATGATCTTTTATTAATTATCTAAGTCCTTGCTCAAAAAATATTTGGCTAGTCTCACTGGCTTTAGAATAAAATGCCAGCATCTGACAGACTTTCAAATTGTCCATAATATGTCCTAATACTACATATAACTTCATCTAGACAATATAAAATGAACTGATTATAAAATTAGAGAAGAGGAAGATATTGAGAGATAGGGTACAAAGATACACTAAAAGTTCTAAAACATAAAAGAAGAATAAGGTACATTCTGAAGTAAAGAATGGGTCAATTTTTAATGGGCTGGCAGGGAATAGCTGGAGGTAAAGCTAGAAAAGTAGACTGGGTATACACTGGTTAAGGCTTATGTGCTAAACAGTATTTTAAGAGGCAACAAGAGAGATCATCATAGGATTATTTTTAACATAGGAATGATGCAGCAAAAATGATGCACAAGGAAAATTATTCTGGAAGTGGAGTACAGGATGTCATGTTAGGGAGATAACATGGGAAAATGAGGCAAAAGATGACCAGGCCAGTCATAGGAACAGTCTAAGCATAAAGTGAAAGGATTTGAACAGTGGCAAGAATGTTCAGGAACAAGGAGAAACTATTCATCCTATTCTCAACTACTGTGGTATACACAAACCTTCCCTTTCCACCCCCCAAAACCAATCAATGTTAGGTATCTCATCACTGGGTTGTGGGGTAAGGCTATAAAATTCACCCACAAATTATATGAATAATTTCTGTTAATTTCAATCAATCTGGAAAGCAACAGCATGGATCATTCAAAAAAGACACTCAAAATTCCTCTCAATTTAAATGAACCTTTAACAGAAAGACTGCTTGAATTATAATTGCTTACTTTGGTTATTAATATTACTTGCTTTCCAAAAAAAAAAAAAAATCCCTACTAGCTAAGCATTTAGAAGAATGCTACCAAAAACATGGTGGGGAAGAGGATCTGAGATTAAAATTTGCTCTTGTTTCTGCAAACACAAAGATTTGCTTTGGAGTTTCACTATTTAATCCAGTGAACACATTTACACAAATATTGCACAACTTGCAATAGTAATGTCATCTCATTAAGATGGCATACCAAATTTTACTGACAATTGGAATTAGTGTTCAAAGTGTGAAAGAACTCTTGTCTTGATTATTGCATCTAGCAGTACCATACATCTGTTTTAGTAATATCATTAACCTGAACTGAAAAACATTAATTCATAGGACTGTTTTATTACAAAGTGGTAATTATTTTTATAAATATTAAATAGAACAGAAAATTCAACTTCATTCTTTAAAAATTAAATTTTGCTCAAAAGTGAGAGGAAGTGAAGGAATAAATCAATTCCCTTTCAAGGAAGCCAATTTTAATTTCCAATGAAATTTATAAGTCATTTAATTCATCAGTTTTTCAAGAATCATTGTAACTTAAAACATCATTTTCAGATACCTGAGGTTGGACTAGATTACATGAGCATAATCAGAGGCAGTAATTCACAAATGTACTGGGACACACATTAAAACCTGCCATTACTTACAACTGCACTTTCTGACAAAAGATAAAACAAAAAGTCTAAACATACTATCAGAAGTAGTTAGTGAAAGCATACATTTTAAAAACAATAATTTTAAAATAAAGCATTTCATGAATACTAAAATGGGAGTGAGTATGTGTCAATATAAAACCTACCGCTTTCTATTAGATTAAGGTCAACATGTCCAAACAGCTCAGCTCTAACATGGAAACATCACCACTCAGCAAAGAGGAGATTAAGTTTCTGAGACTATGTTATATATTAGGGCTTTATATTTGTCAAGTTCATGTTTTCAAACACTTTGGTAATTTATTAGTAGCTTATCCAAGGTTTAGGGTTTTGCTGCTGTTGTTTTTTGGTTTTACAGAGTGTTTACTTGTGTTCTGTTTTGTTTTATTTTTGAACACAATTTTTGGCTTGCAAATACTTTGTTTTTGTTTTTAATTTACAATGCCCCCACAATTTACATTTGATTCAGTTTTTTTAAAGTGGAAATATCAACAGTTCTGGCTGCATAGCAGAATTACTTTTGCTTTTACATAAAATCCATCCATCTAAAGGAGAAAGGAAACCTGGAAGTAAGGATTAAGTTCTAGCAATCCAAATGAGAAAATGTGTACATACAGAATAAAAGACGTACCTTGTGTTGACCAAAGCATTTACCCAGGGAAAAATTTTAGTTGTAAAAGATAGAATATAGCCAAGAGCCAGGAGGCATCCTCGCTGAGTCTTTTACCAGGGCCCGTAAATCTGGTAATTCAGGATCATTAATCAACATGACAATTACTGCTGTGAGGTCAGTGCAGTTTTCCTTTATAGTTAACAATTTACCAAATAATCCAAAATAATGAATGGCTTTTGGAACCTAAAGCGGAAATAATCTTTTTGGGAAAAAGATCTGATATTGTCTTAAAAAAGGAAACTGAAACTCCAAAGATGGAGATAATATAGTGTAACAGAGGCATCTCCATAAAAGGGAGACACCACATTCCGGTTCCCATTCACATCCATCAGCCGCCTCGGACTAGTTGATGGGAACAAGGGAGCAGAGTTCAGACGCCGGGTAAACTATGTAACATGGAAGGCAGGTGGGCTCAAAGAGACATGGAGAAGGGCTCATTTGAGTCTCAGTTCTGGACTTGCAAAGGGACTTGGGGGGCTTGGAGGACAGACTTGTAGGAACACCTGACAGACACATGGGTGAGAGACCCGTGAGGAGGCCAACAATGGCAGCTGTGAACTTGACGTGGACTTTGATTTTGTTCCCTTCCTTCCAGACTTGCCTATCCCCTTTCACCCTTTCCTATGCTTCCTCACTAGAAGGTGCCTTAGACCTGTGGCAAGCTTTCGGGCCTCAGTGACCCTACTCCAAACCCTGTCTGGCTGGACATTTACCCACAGGGGATGGGTAACTTTGGGTGGGGGGCAGCATTCAGAGTTTTCTTTCTTTTTCTCTCTGTACACTAATCCTATTAAAGATCTGATACATTGTGCTCTCCTTTGTCTTTGTGCACACAGATGGCTACATGCCTTTAGAGCATGCAAGTTTGGGGGTCCTGGGGTGTCCCTCAATCTGCCTGTTAACAATAGTGTAAGAAAAAGTATTAGCTCTAAAACCAAAAGCATAAAACAGTTATCAAGAGCTCCAAAAACTGTTCATATTTTTTGACCAAGTAATCCCTGGTCTAGGTATGTCCTAACCAAGGTAATTTAAAATAGTAAGAGAAAAACTTTATGATTCTTTCTGGATGGTCAATGATCAGTAATTTTTTGTCCTGATTCCAAACACTCTGGAGCTTTTGAACACAGAATTATGGCAGGGCTGGGATTCAAATTTAGGTCTAATAACTAAAACCTTTGTAATCTAGGGAGGTTTGCCAACCCCACCAAAAGATTGTCACTTGGAAAAGATGAAGCTGACTTACATTTCAGCCCTTACAAAGAACCTCAAAATAACAGGGCACTCCCTCAGTTAATTCATTTTTTGAACAACAAAATATTGTTACAGAAAGCAATCTGGTAAGAACACAGACAGGGAAAGTAACCCTCAGGCAGAAGTAGAGGAATTGCCTGCAGAAAAGTGATGACAAAGAGGGGGTTAGGAAGCAGACACCTTCCTTACACTTCCCTAAACAGTTAAAATAAGCAGACTAAACTTGATGGGATCATTTGAGGAAAAGTTTTTATAGCAAGGGGTGGAATCCTGTTGAGTCACAGAAGATTCAGAGGAAAACAGCCCTGTATTTTACAGCATAGGGACTAGAGTTTATAATACTGTCTTGTATATTTGAAAGCCGCTGAGAAAGTAGATCTCCTAAGTCTTCACCACAAGGAAAAAAATCATAACCATGTGAGGTGGTGGCTGTTTACTGAACTTTCTCTGTTTAGCCATAATAGGTCATTCCACAATACATACATATACTGAATCATTATGTTGCATACTTGAAACTAATGTTATATATCAGTTACATCTCAATCAAAAATAATAAATCAAAATAAAACAATATCCAGAACCAAAAAAAAAAAGGGGGGGGGCTCCCTGGTGGCACAGCGGGTTGAGCACCACACTGTGATCTGTCCTCAGCCTCTGCAGCACAGGTTCAATTCCCAGCCGACCAGGGAGAAAACCACATGATATGACAGACCTCTCCTGTCTCGCCCGCTGCTCCTCTCAGCAGTGTATTTCAGTCCTTCTGCCTGTTCTGCTCCCTGCTCTGTCTCTGGTGAATCCTCTCACCCTCCTGTGCCTCTGACCTGTACCCTGGTTCTTGTATAAATAAAATCTAAAAATAAAATGGTCTTTTTTTTTTTTTTTTTTTTTAAAAAAAAAAGGGGAGGCCTCCCCTGGTGTTGCAGCGGTTGAGCGCTGGGCTGCAGAGCTGCCCGCAGCCTCTGCAGTGCCGGTTTGATCCCCGGCCACCGGTGAGGGTCCCACATGGTGCACAAACCTCTCCTGCCGTGCCTGCTGCTCCTCTGAGCAGTATATTTCGTCAGTCTGCCTGTTCTGCTCCCCACTCTGGCTCTGGTGAATTCTCTCACCCTCCCACGCTTCTGACCGTACCCAGTGCTTGTATAAATAAATAAATCTTAAAAAAAAAAAAAAAAGGGTGGGGGAATCCAAGTTGGCTTAGAAGTGCTAATTCCTCACATCAGTTTACTATGACTTAATACAGAATAGTTCAAAGATAACTCTGCTGATACTTACCTGTTAAATAATGGGGAAATGCCAAGTGGTGGGGATGCCACCAGGGACAGGATGCTAAGGCTAGTCAATAGATAAATATTCTGATACAAAAAATACTACCAAGACACAAAAATGAGGATTATGAGGTAAAGGAGAGGCAAAGGCACCAAACGCTACTTTCACTTTATAAGCTTACCTGTGCCTACCTCTCCCTACTGCTAATACCGTTAGACTGAAATGACAGGTTCAGTCTTATCCCAGACATCCTACATGATTGTGACCAAACTAGTATTAATTCTGACCAAACCAGTCAGTTATTCTTGTGCTGAATGTAAAAATTTCAGGAATATTTCACAGGAGTAGATCAGAAATAAAAAACTATATGATCATTTTATACTTTATGAAAATTACATATATGCTCATTTTATGGGTAAATGTATAAGTAACAAAGCAATACTTCACTCTCACTTACTGAACTTTGTTTCCAAAGCTTAAGTTTTTAGAAAGTACATGTAACTTTTTTAATTCATCTGGGTCAAGTCATGTGTTTATGTAACTTTTTTAAAGAAATTTTTTTAAAAAGTCAGCTTCTAGTTGAAACATAAACCAGATACCTTCAAATGGTCAACTTTAGCTTCTTCTCTATATATACCTTTTTAATTTTTAAGAACTAAAACCCATTCATTTACCTTTTTCCTTGTCAAATTTGGGAAAATATACTGTGTGGTCCCCTTGAAACTTTCCATCAAGGTAAAGTTCTTCCTTCTGTCAAAGTAGAGTCACCTTCCAGTATAGAAAGTATTTTACTGGTGAATGTAAAATTAATCATTTTTCAGCACTGGTAAGAGGCCAATTCTTTCACCATAGCCCACTGGTGGAGTCTTAATTACTAGGCTAATGAGTTATAAAATTTGTCATTTATAATTATAAAATTAATAATGTATGATGGCAAAATACAAATGTAGAAATAAAAGCTAACAGATTAAACCTAGAAAGTTTTCCAAAGGAAGTAAGTTTAGAACTGGATTTTGAAAAAGTCTTGTCAGTTTGGCTATAACAGGCCATCCATATTGCATACCAGTGAGAAATGAGTTAAGATGAGAGCTGAGACAGTCAGACGATATTAAATGGTAGAACACAGAACAACCATAACAAGAGAGAACACAAAGTTCTACTGGATGAGTCTCTTTAAAATCCAAATTTTCAGCAATCAGTAAATAAGGAAAGTCTATTTTTCTAAGAAAGCATAAAATATTAGCAACATGAGAATCAGTTTGACTTTTAAAGACAAACATGATGTGTATTTTTGTACCAAATGAAATTATTACTAACTTCCAGGTTATACTGAATTAACTGATAACTGGCTGGTTAATCCCAACAAAAACAAATGCAAGTGGTTTATTTTCACTCCTTAAAATATAAGGTGCTCACACAAAACAAACAAAAATTCTGTAGCCTATGTCCAAATGTATATAATTTCACCACAGAGGCTGGAGTAGTACCTTGATTGAGTTTCTCTACCTTTTTGAACTTCAGGTTTTATTACATTTTCATGTAAACATAGAGCAGAAGACAGAGAGAGATTTTAGAAAATTGAAGCCAAAGTCGAAGGTTAAATTCCTTGAAAGAAAGCAAGCCTCACTGGAGCTTAGTGCATAGTAGGCATGCAAGAAACATTTGTTAATTAAATGCAAATGCCTTGCCAATAAGAGGATTAAATCTTGGAAGACTCCCAAGCTACATTCCTGGGCCAAATATCTGAAAATGTTCTCATTTTTACATTATATTGTACTGTCCAACAAGTCCCAAGCATTATGCTAACTTTGTAATCCAATCAAAAGCTATAGCATCCCAACAGCCTTTGCATTCTGTCTTTGAAATGTGGGTCCAATAGATTTTGAACCAGTTGGCTGCAAAACTTGTCCAGTTTCAAAAATTCACCTTTATTCTTACTTAGAAGTGAAAATATCGTATTAGAGTACTAGCCTAATGACAACTTGCATGCGATTCCCAAATCCATCAATAACACTTTCCTTCAACCCTTAGTTTTCTCATCTGTAAGATCAAACACAATGGGCATTTAAAAGCCTTACTTTGAAATGCATAAAAAACAGGATAGACTGACTGACTGATGGAGAGATGGATTAAATAAAGTAGAATAGAAAGCTGAGAAAATTATCCAGCCAGTGGATATACCTCCACTAGAGAAAAACCCTGATGACTCCTCCCAACCTCCCATCATGTCTGTTCCTGAAAACAGTGCCTCCACTCACCCAGGGGCTCAAAGCAAAAATGGAGACATTATCCTAAAGTCTCCACTCATCTGCACTCAATCAGCAAGTCCTGCTGGTCCCTCTCTCAAAACATCTCCTATCCACCCACTTGACTTCACTGCTAGGACTCATTCCCAGTCCAGGCCATCTTTCACCTCACCACCCACCCTCACCTTCTTGTCCCCTCCCAAATCATAAAGGACATTCTGAGACATAAGATGATCATTCTCCAACTTGACACTTGTTACTCACACTAAGACCCAACCCCTTTCCTGTGCTCTCTTTTCCCACTGGCCTGTGTCCACTTCAGCCCCATCCTATCACATTCACCCCTCAATTCCTAGGTGACAGCCTGTAACACACAAGTTCTCACAGATTACATTCTGTGTTTTACAATTCTAACTGGGGTTTTTTCCCCCTCAAAAATATCGTGACAGACTCTTTCTTCTACACATTCAACAAGCAGCTCCCCTGTCCCCTTCCCCAGGGAGGTCCTCCCAACCACTCGGTGTCAACCTCATCACCCCCATCTATTCATTTCAAAGAGTATCTCTTCTGAGCACAGGCTGTGTGGTCACATTGCCCAGATTCAGAGTCCAGCTCTTGAACTTTTCTGACTGTGTAAATTTGAGTAAGTCACCTAGCTTCTCTTTACCTGGGGTTCTCATATGTAAAATGGAGACAAAACTACTTCATAGGGTCATTGTGAGACCGAATAAATATAAAGAAGACTCAAGACCAGTTTCTGGCCTGTAAGAGTATTTAAGTCCTTTAAGTCCATCTTTATTATTCAGGCTTTAATTTACATGTTCTTATTACCTATCTTCCCAACTACAGTAAGCCGTAAGATCTTGTTTACCTTGTTTGTTGACATAGCCCCAATGCCAGGAACACTATGAAGCACTTAGCTCAATTAATATCTGCTGAATGAAAAAATTATTAGGTTCTTAATATTTGATGATGATGCTATTTCATTTACCTTCAGAAAACATTTACTTGCAATGTAGTATTTTTTTCTTCTGCTTAAATTTCAGAAATTGTTTGGAAGCAATAAAGCCAGGAAGCAGTATAAACACTGTGCCTAAAGATGGTTAATTTCTCAACTTGTAATTTTAAAAATTCCTTTCTCCAGCCTCCTTCCCTTTCTTATACCTTAGCTAAGCATTAATAAGCAGGCTTGGCTTTCACCTGTTCATTTCCTACTAAAAGTATACCATGTATATGTCACATAATTTTTCTTAGAATACTTAGCAAGAGAGATACTTTTTGAAGGACTGGGGTTGGAGCATGCCAAGTCCACTTCTTTAATGTTTATCTACCTCTCCAGCTGTGAAAGGTCCCACAGCTCTCTGAAAGCACACAAAAGGCCCAAGTGAAGCTGAAGTGTTGTTGTCAGGAGGGGCAATGAGCAGAGAAACTACTAGAAGGCAGAGATATCACCTATTCTGACATGTAGCCCTTGAATATTGGGGGTTCTGTGTGATAATAAACTTTGTTACCTGTCATATTAATTGTTGAAAGAATAAAAAACATTTGGTTATCCATAGCCTATTACTCCACTGTTTAAATGCTAAAGTAATCATTGTAATGTCCTGAGAGATTTCATAAATAAGTAACCATGGACATCTTTAACATTATAAAATATATATTCATTTCCTAGGCCTCTGAACAAAGTCCCACCAGTTAGAGGGCTGAAGGCAGCTCTGGGCACTGAAGTCTAAAACCAACATGTCAGGAGGTGCTGCTCAGAGACTCTGGGCGGAGACCACTGGTTTTTCCTGGCTGCTGGCCCTCAGTGACCCAGCTCGTCAACCTGCCTGCCATCTCACAGCACCCCCCCATATGTGTGTCCTGTTCTTCATAAGGTCAACTCCATTCCAGTAGGGCATTACCTTCACTAATTATGCTACAATAACTATTTCCAAACTGGGTAGCTGGGGTTAGGGGTTAAGGACTTTGTTGGGACATGAAGAAAATCATCCCGTACCCTTCTGGGTTCTTCTAGGTGGCAAATAATCAAACAAGTACTAGGTAGATTAGTAAGAGAAGTCAAAAGAAGTTTAATAATGACATGGACACCTCCTGTACACATGGGAGAGACCCAGCATGACTAAGGAACTTGCCCATGCAGCTTCAGAAGCCGTCTTAAATTGCTGAGCTAAGACAGAAAGGCTTGGGTGGGTAGGCAGGGAAGGTTAGAAAATTTACCTGGGAAGGCACAGCAAGCAAAAAAAAAAGAAAAGAAAAAAGGCTATGCATGCAGATTAAGTTGTTTTCCCCACTGAAAAGATGAAAACACAGAGATTTGGCTTCCAGGTACATGCCCTTACAGAACTTTCTATGCAAATATCTTTTTCAAGAGCAAACTTCACTAAGCTTTCAGAGGTGATCGGGCAATCAACCTTTTGCCAAAGACAGTCTTTTGGAGGTGGCAGCCTTTAGCTACCCTACAACTTCAACACATCTTTTGGAGGCAGACAATTCCCACCATAAAGCGTATCTAGGTATTATGAGCATACTGTAAAATTTTCCGGGCGCCCCACCCCTGGTCTAGCAGGCAGAGAGAGCTCTGCAGTCTTCACAGGCTCCATCCTGTTTGCAGGAATCTGCTGCCTGCAGGTAAAGACAGTCTTTTCACACCCACTTAGGTCCCAGAAGCCAGACCTTTAACTATAGCTACCCAGCCTGTGTGTCTCTGCAGGGCATTCTTTGAAAGGAAGAGATTAAATCCAGTATTACCTTCCCCTAGAAAGCTTAGAACTAGAAGCCCCTCCAGGCCTTCCATGTCAATGGCTGACTGTTCCTACCTATTGGAACTGAATTCAAACTTGTGTTTATTGGAACTGCTCTCACAGAGTAAATTTTTGGATATGCTTCCTAAGTTCAAATCTTCATTATGTTTATCGAGTCAACTTTAACCACTGTTGAGACTTTATTTTTCTGCTAGCAATATATAATGTGTTCTCTGAAGTTACAAACTTGTCAACTCATCAAAATATTATTTATCTTTATGGTAGAAACAAGTATATGTTTCTCGAGTCTGATAATACCAAGAAACATTCATTCCTGGTCCCAGTTTTCTAGGACTATGCTATCTTTATAGCATAGCTCTGCAATTAGGAAATATAATGAAATAAATATATATTTCATATTTGATATGAAATAGCAAATATTCTAAGCCTATTACAACCATTATGAATAAAATGATGGGGGGAGTGTTTAAAGCAGTCGGGGGAAACATCCCACCTAAATGCATCTGACAGTTTCTTTCAGCAACTCTATGAGACATGTGGTATTACACTCACTTTACAGATGAGAAAACAGACTTAAGATTAAGCACTTTTTCCAAGGTTAAATAAGTAGTGTCACCAGGTTGATTTAAAATGGGAGTTTGGGATCAGACCATAAAGCTACCTATAATTTGCCACACTTTTATGTAAAATTCCATTAAACTTCACTAAAAACTATTTAGATTTATTTGACCAAAAGATGGGTTGCAGGCTAGAAATTTTACCTGCATGTATTAGCATAATAAAGACAATTCCTTCCTTCCTTCCCTCCCTCTTTCTTTCTTCAAGCACTGGGTAGTCAGAGGCACGGGAGTGTGAGAGAATTCACCAGAGCGGAGAGTAGAACAGGCAGACTGACAAAGCACACTGCTGAGGGGAGCAGCGGGTGGCAGGAGGGGTCTGCGCGCCATGTGGGACCCTCGCCCTGCGGCCGGGAATCGAACTGGAGCTGCAGAGGCTGCGAGCAGCTTCGCAACCCAGTGCTCAACCGCTACGCCAGGGGGGAGGCCCTTATAAAGATAATTCTGAAAGGTGACATACCACGTAAAATTGCAGGTATCAAATCCTGTGTCTATATGAAGGCACATTATTTTAAAAAGCAAATAAACAAGAAGAGAGACTCATTTCCTGCAATGAAAAGATTCTACAACAACTTGACGTAAAATCTCTTGAAGAGGAGAGGAACCTGGCCAGATGGAATGTGTGTACTCCAGCTCTCCAGCACAACTGTCTTTTCAGGAATTATGTTTCGAGCAGTAAACTCACAAATAACTCAGGAAGTTTGGACCATTGCTAAAAAGGGATCCCCGGCCAGGGAGCTGACCCACAGGGCACAGCAGACCTCTCCGCGTAAGCACAAAGATGAAATTCTAATCATATCCCCTCACCTAGTCGATCCCTGTAACTAAAGCACACGATATAGAGCTGTGAACTTTTAATATGCTCGCCTGCTTGCTCGATCCCCTGTAGCGATGACGGAGAAAATATCTTAGAAAGTGAAAAGTTTGCAAACTGCAGGCAATAAGACAAATTAGACCTATTCCCATTTAGCACGCTTTTGTAATGATAAAATGTCTCGATGTTATTTATTTGTAAGAAGTTCCTTAATACAAGTGCTGATGACATTTTCACCTGCCTTGTAACACTTTCACAGTCAATTAACATGCTACAATTATACAATTTTTATTCTTTCACTTAGGAAAAAATTATCCCAAGAGATTATCTACAGGCCTTTCAAAGAACCATTTTAATGATAACTTTCTAAAAGGGCAGTATGGCTTACTCAATGCAGTTCAGACTGAACCTCTAAAACAAGGATAGGAAATAAACAATAAAGCATTACCTATCTTGAAACCAGGCTTCTGGGATATTTCCAAATCCAGAAATAGAAAAACATATACCCACGTTTTGATGGTAAAGATCAAATCCCGATATCTAAGCGAGGACAAACACAACAGAATGAAGGATGCCACCCTCATCACCAAGCACCTCACACTGGACAATGCATCAGGGAGTTGTTAAGGAGCACTGCAAGGCTGACAGATCTACATTCGGTCAGTTTTTTCTCTGGAAAGCAGAAAAGCGTGGGAGAAGCCATCAGTGTAAAAAGAAAACAAAACTGGAGGAGCAGAGAGAGAGAAAGCGCATGCACACACACAGGGGAGAGCAGCTGATCAAGGCGGCTGAGGCTGTGAGTTACAGACACCAGTCCAGATCCACCTGGCACTTCCTAAAGGCGCAGGCAGCTACAGGAGTAAAGAGAGAGACATGCCCTGTGCCCAGGATTCCAGCCTTTGAGGATTAGGGCATGTAGACAGTCACGAGGTACTCTGAGGATATGTAACTGCAACTGTGTGTGCAATGGTTACACATGAAAAATAACCACGTGCATTTAGTCAACCCTCAGTAGAGATTCTGATCTTATTTCAATGTACAATGTAGCAGGGGGAAGGGTGCAGTTCAAATACTACAAGCTACAAGCCACCCCTCCACACACTCATACACATACCTTGAAATTCTCGCCTATCATACCTCTCCTTTGCTTGACTTTTTTTTTTTTAAGATTTATTTATGCATACAAGAACTGTGTACAGGCCCGAGGTGTGGGGGTTGAGGGGGGATTCTCGAGACAGAGTGGGGAACAGACCAGGCAGACTGACTGAAATACACTGCTGAGGGGAGCAGCGGGTGAGTCAGGAGAGGTCTGCTGCGCCATGTGGGTAGCTCCCTGGCCAGGGATGGAACTTGTGCTCCAGTGGCTGCGGTTAGCTTCATAGGTTGTGTCTTAACCCCTTGAGCCACCAGGGAGGCCCTTCTTTGCCTTCTTTACCTCCACTTCCACCCCAGAAAATCTGGACTGAAACTTTCAACATATTGTCTCCTTTTCATGAGAAAAAGGCACATAAGCGGAAATAAAACTCCAGAGTGCTGTAGTATGGTAACACAGAGAAACTCACAATTTCACATAATTCCAAGAGCAAGGGCTGAAACAGAGTTTGTCTTGGAGACCAAAACTGTACGATGATTCAGAAACGATTCTGGACCTTGGGAAGAGAAGCCTGGCCTCTATTCCAGGGCTCTATTCCCACCACCCAGCCCTACATCAACATTAGTTTTTTCCTGCCTACTCAAGTTTCTACTCCCATCACTTAAGTTTGTACATGGGTTAACATGGCCTTTCTGACCGTGACTCTCTGTCCCCACCCCCAGTCAGCAATGTGTTTGGTAAATGCTAACAACTCCCGGCATAGTCATGACAACAGTGAGAACAGCAGGGTAGACGAGAATCATTAGGTGGTACTTTCATGATCTGGTACAGATATAGAATGGTGGTTGCCAAGGGCTGGGAGCGGTGGGAAATAGAGAGAGGCTGGTAAAAGGATACAAAACTTTCAGTTATAAATAAGGTCTGAGGATCTAATCTATGAGATAGTTAAGCATGGGCTGTAGCTGGTAATACTTTATTGTATAACTGAAATTGCTAAGACTTTAATTGCTCTCACCAAAAAATAAACAGGGAGACACAGGGGGTGACAAGTTAGTGACTCACATGCAAATCTTCACAATGTACATGCATCAAACCAGCATGTTAGGCATGAAATATATAATTGACAAACTTTTAATCTCAGTAACGCTGAAAATAAGAAAATGATTTATTCCTATCAAGTACCTTTGTTCTTAATATACTTAAATATAGTTTTACGCAAGTTAATTTTTTAATGGCTGTGTTAGACAACTACCGTGCAAAATTGCAGAAAATTTAAGTCTGGAGAAAGAGCAGCCAATTCCAGTGCATCAATGCAAAACTTCTCGGCTGAAGCTCCTACTCTTAATTGGAAATTCTTTTTGTCTAAGCTCAAATCCTCAGGAAAGATTCTTACTGACCCCGTTCATCTTTTTAAGCCACTGACATCACAGGTTGCTGACCAGCCTGTCAATCGTTTGCTTCTGTGGCAATGCCCTCCCTGCCCAGGATGCCCAAGGCTTGCAGAGGAGGTTGAGATCAAGTGACATAAAACATAGATGTCTCAGTAGCAGAGACAGCAGGTAGGCCAGATACAAGCGAACCTAGAACAAAAGGTCACTGCAGATGTTAAAAATCCATCAGCCCTATGATCACTCCCACTACAGGCTATTTCAAAAAGAGAAACTCACAGAAATGACAATGAGTTATCAAGGAAAGGCTAAGTTGTATTAAAATGCAATATTTCAGAAGCTGAGAGCATGGAAAAGGTCAGCTGGCCCTCGGTATTCGCCTTCTTATAGTATGCCTTCCTGAAATGCAGAAGCTGGGAAATTATAAAGTGTACTTTCCAGATTCCTTTATAGTTAGCATTCAGGATGCAAATTTGATTCCACCATTAAGATGCAGCACACCAAGTATGAAAGGCAGGAGAGAAGCTGAGCTCCATCAGCCTGTAGCTATTTTCAGCTGGCAAAGAAGGTCACAGACAAGTCAGTGTCCAGTCTCCGGCTTCAAGGGTGGTGAGGGACAGTGGCGGAAGCAGCAGTGCCAGGTTCAGCATTCCAACGTCTAGCCACTAATTCACGAGCATCAAGGAAAAAAGCCGTCACAGCAGTGGCCAGACACTACGGTCCCGATGGCATGCAGTTGTGATGACAAGAGCAGTGGCAGCTGTGATGCCCTTGATGACAGCTCCGGTGGCCTTTTCTTGCTACAGATTTGGTGGCCAATTCCTGATTGTCACTTTCCTGACTGGCAGAGGTAGCAGGGCCCATAGCAAGTTATTCCAATGTGTCCTGGAAGTCACTCAGAGGTCTGGTCTAAATCCCAGGTCCCCCCAGCCCTGTCAAAGATTCCCCAAGCTACCAATAAAGCTATCCCTTTATTTTTCCTAGACTGAAACCTGACTGACAGTGCAAAGGAATACATGGCCGACTGCAGAAGGATTTCTTTCATGTCTACACTCAGCTAGCTATTCTTTCATAGACACAAAAGGGCCAACAAGATGAGCAGTTTCCCAGAAGTGTCGCTTCAGACCCCTTTCTTGGCAGAGCACCTTCTCCTCTGTGTGGTCAGCGCTCTGTGGCCTGACACAATATCTGCCCCAGCCCCCGGCAGGAGCAGAGCCAGGAGCAGCTTCCGAGTCAGCCCATCATGACAGATAGACAAGCTCAAGTCCTTAGCCCAAGGTACCTTTGATGGTTCACCTACCGCCTCCCTGAGCAGTCCCAGCCCTAAAACTCATCTTCCCCAATACATCCCATAGTCGCCAGGGGAGCAATAATACGAGTGTAGCTGCTGCTAATTCAGACTTGGGCGACAACCCTCCAAAGGCTGGGACAGCAGCGCCGCTCACAGGAGAAAGTATTCTGATAGGAAGTATTTTTTTCAAAGCCAAAACAAGAACAAATGCTTAAATATTCAGCTGTTATACCAGTTAACATTTTCTGACTATATAAATCTTCACCATAAGCTATGCCATTTATCTAAGGTGGCATATAATGATAAAAAATTCTTTTTTATGGAGACTGGCCTGCGAATTCTCAACTTCATCAATGCAGGCTAAGGGTACTGGTTGGATTGCTGTGGTTCCTTCCTTAAGATCAAATAGAAAACACAGCAGGATATAAACAGGGAAAGAGTGAGAGGTGCCACTATTTACAAAATAGCCAATTATGGAAACAACTTAAATGCCCATGGAAAGCGCAGTGGGTTAAAAGATGTGGTGTATATACACAATGGAATACTACTCAGCTATGAAAAATATGAACTCTTGCAATTTGTAACACATGGATGGAACTGGAGAGGATTCTGCCAAGTGAAATAAGTCAGAAGGAGCAAGACAAGTACTGGATGATTTTATTCATGTAAGGAACACAGAGGGACTGAAACCTAAACCAAACCAACCCTGGAAATATGACAGCAAAATTTCATAGGGGGAGGAATAACAGGGGTGGAAACTAAGGGAGGGAGGGAACCCAGCACCCTCCTGTTGCTTTGGAGGTGGGGATGGTGTGGTTACAAACATCTGAGGAGGTGCCAGCCTATTCTCCTAAATCATATACAGCGTGTAACCAAAGTTACCTTGGAGGGAGGGAGGAAAGGAGGGAAGGATGGAGGGAGGCAGTACCCTCCAATCTACTTTAACTTCTCGCCTGCCTCTGCCTCTAACACCCAGCCAGGCTGATGCCTAACAGTCAGCACCTAATACCCTAACAAGTCAGAACATTACTCTGAACTCAATGCAGAATTCAGAAGGTGAAAGAATCATTTTAACAGACAAATTCTTTTTTCATTGATTTCCTCCAGAAATTCTTATGCCAGAAACCAAGATGAAAGCCAAGCTCCAGTCCCCACTCTGCCAGCGGCTCTCAGCCTGGGCAGAGCAGCCTGCCATGGCCACACCTCTCCATCCTCACTCATGTGGACCGAGGGCTGAATTGCTGTCGTTCCTTCCAGTTGAGTGTTTAAGCTCAAATAGAAAACAGAGCAGGATAAACACTCAGAGAACAAGAGCTGCCGCTACTCCACAACCTGCTTTAACTGCCTCTTCAAAGGAGCCACCTTACTGGCAGCACTTGAAGTCCTGGAAGAAAGTGCTACCGAATACAATGAGTTGTTCTTCCACCCAGCTCAGCAAACTTTTATTTAAGCAGAGCATACTTTGAAAAGATGCTTCATACTGCCAAATATTCCTAATTCCAAAATACATTCATTACTATATGCATCAGAACATTCTCCAGGCTGCCATCTCAAGATAAGTGTGCTAACCAAACACCATCCTGGTGAGTGAATTAGAGTAAGTGGACAGGAAACATTAAAAAAATGACATTATTTCCAATATCGCGTATACAACTGCATCAGTCTTTTTTATCCTCAGTATCCAGGTTTTCACATATAACTACTGCAAATATTATCTTACAAATGAAACAATTAATGCGAACTTGTTTGATTAGCGATTCTTGGGAGTAAGTCCTTGATCATGCAGTTTAGTGCTACAGATTAAACTGTGTTTAGAAACAGAACCAAGCAATGAAGCTTTTAAGTGCTTGCCCAACGTTTTACCGCATTTAACACCCACTCAAACAATTCAAAATTGTGGAGCTTTTTTCCTTTTAATAGAGAAAGAGGAAGTAAGACAGATTTTTCAGACATAATAAAATAATTGTCTATCTGAAAAGTGAAGGAGGTTTCAGAAGTGTTTCAGTTCCTAGCGCTGTGCGATCGTGTGACCTTACGCAGGTTCATTTTTCCAAACCTTCGCTTTATCGTGCAAAAATGAGAGGTGGTGATATCTGGCTCATGGCGAATAACAATATGTACATTTCTTCCCAGGAAAGCATGACTGCCGACATGCACATCCTTACAGACCAAGCGAGATGGGTGGAGTTATAACGCCCTGACACATGGTTGCTGCCGGCAAGGGACAGCTGGTGTGATCACAGTCTCCAAGTCAGATTATTTCCATTAGATGTAGAGCAAGGTTGCCAACTTAAGAGTGGCCACCAAACTGGAGCTGGAGTGTCACTTCCCTCATCAGCCCTCTGACGTTGTAAGGTAGCTCTAGTCAGGCAATATTCAAAGGACATTACATTTTTTCATTAGCATGTACAGTCCAACTTAAATCAAACACAAATTAGCTAAAGTTAATAGCATTTTCACAGTGTTCTTTTGCCAAAGCTACGAAGGTGGGTTAAGATACAGTTCTGTGAGCAGAGGCGAGACTATTATTTTAGCAGATTTTATGGCTTAACTGATCAATATGTAGAAATGCTATTGGAGAACTCTAGTAATAACAGGATTCTACAGAAGTGATTCTGCAACTACGGTCTAAAGACACCCCAAGGGGCACATACCTAATTTAAAATACACAAGGTCCCTGCTCTGATTCTTTCTGACAAGTCACACCCAATTCCCTGATATTCGTTCTTATGTAAAATAAGTGTTAAGTATAATAACTCACCAACATTTAACTTTCACTAAACAGTCAACAGCCAGACAACACTTGGCAAAACTCCCACTGTACACGCCATATGTAAGCTGAAGACTGATATTATTAAAAGGGCTTGTTTTTATGGCACCAAACTTGGGGACATTAATTCAGTAATTAGAGCACACAAGCAGTGTGAAAACATATTCAGAATACCGGTCCCTTTCTTTTAGCCCTCCAGTCCCTATTCTTAAGTTCCTGGTTCCCTGGTTGTTACAAGGAAAAAGCAAAAGTGGTCAGATTTTATCCTGCAATGTCTGCCCAAAAACTTTTGGTGATTAAACATGATAAAACAGATACCACATTATACACATAAGTAGTGTTTCAAGGTTGAATCAGTGAACTAGAGCCTTTATGTGTAACTTCTATGAGGTCATGCTTAAAAGGTATTATTAGGGTGTTCTTAGAAATCATATAATAATGCAGTCTCAATTTATGTTTAAAAAGACCATTGTTTTAAAAGGAAAACATCTTGGAGGGGAATTAGTTTATTATTTCATTTCCAAATGGCACAATAATATTAAGTTTAAAAACTGTATTACCTAGACTAATAATCATTTTCAAAGATAATCAAATGAGCATCCAAATATTCCATCTACCTAAGAACAAGCAGCAATGATTAGAGTAACTTATTTGATATTTAAAAAAAAAACAAAGAAAATTGGAAGAAATACAAGCACTACTTTTAAATTGCATGCATTAACGTATCAGCATTTCAATTTGTAAAAAAAAAAAAACAGCTTTTAGATGCAAAGTTTTTAGGTAAAAAACAACAAAATGATAATATTTGAAATACTTAAGCAAAATCAGCACCTCAGTTTTGGCCTACAGACAATATCTGGTTTTTAAAAAATGATAGTTTTATGATAACGGTACTGCTGTTGGCGTCAAAGTAGGAGAGATTAAATGTTTTGAAAGAGGCTATTTCCTGCAGTCTTGTATACCCAACATCCCATCTTTTTGAGGAACTATGCACCCCCTTGTCTCCTGGGGTTCTGATAGTTATTAATCACATCATGCCTTCTATATTTGGGTTTGAGAGTGGACACATCATGCAGGCCTGGCCCATGATGGTACCCCACTGTCCTCCCTCCACAATCGGTCCAAGAGATGGGCACCAGGCCAACCAGAGTCCCTGCATGGGGTGTGTTATTGGCATCCAGGAAAAAAAAAAAAAAAAAAAGACAAGCTTTATGGATTCTGTATGATTCAAGGTTCAGAGACACTTTTCCTACTACACATAAAGATAGACTCTCAAGAAAGAAGCCACGTCAGAAGAAGAAAACCAAGCAATAGTTCTGATGGGCATCACTGATGCATGCAAATTTAGTTGCTACTGTCCTACACCAGGATTTTCACGGACATGAGCCAGTAAGTTTTTTATGAGCCTAAACTCACCTAGTAGTTTGTCACTTGCTATAGAATTCTTATAAATATAGAAACTGACATGTGAATTAGGAAGTTTTTTCCTTACTGTTAAAAAGCTAAGCTACACATCACAAAACACATGTTGTAAGCTGGATCAACATATCCATATAGTAATATATCTCCTCCAGGACCACATCATAAAGTGGATATTTATTAGATAATAAACCAAAGCTAATTTAGCTTGATTCTATTTGATAGACTTCAAAAATACTGTATTTATTAATAAACACTTTTTTTCTCCCTTTGAAGTATTTCCATTTCATAAAACTCCTTCTGTTAAATGTCAGCATGCACAGTACAATCCCATTGTTCAGTTACGCAATTCCCAGTCGGAAGAACACAGGACAGCCTCTCACAAACTTACCTGAGCAAGAAAAATAATAGTATTTAAAATTCTCTGCAAGACAGTAGCAGAGTTTGAAATGCCAGAAAGTTTTAATTAAGTAGATAAGTTACTACCCATTTGCATACCCAAGATGAAAAGGGGAGGATCTAGGCAGAATACATCCCACTTATTAACAAATTCAAAGCAAAATTTCTTTCCAATTCCCATTTCATAATATAAAGAACCCTAAACGCCAAATAAATTATAGCAGAAAAGTTTAACCTTCCTTTCTGTTTCACTGAGTCTCTAAAGCAGTATCTTTTAGTATAGTATCAAAAGGAAATACCACATCATTCAATCTGTGAGCACAATATGTCCTTTCTCAGGTATTTACATATGTCGCAGGTCAAATGATGGTCCTCCAGGCACAGTCCTTGCTCCCCTGGCCTGGCCAGTATGACTGAAATGGGGAGGGGGTGGCCCCTGGGAACCGCTGCTGTACAGCTGCATCAGGATAAAAGTGTTGGAGTTGGGGGGAAATGGAGATAGAACCCTTCTCACTGGAAGTCAGTCAACTGTGACGATAACAAAAGAGAAGGCACAGTTAGGGTGGAAATATATTTCCGTTCCCTTTTTCACTACACTAGCAAATTGCGTTTTCCCTTAAAATCGACTTCCAAAGCAACCCAAGAAAGCCTACAACCATAAAGCTTGGTACTAAAGGTGATATTTCTGCTACATTATGCATTAAATAAAAATACTCACAGTATTACATTATGAGTTAAATAAAGCTGAAGGTAGAAATAGCATTAAGCACTTAGGAGCATTATTTCTAGAGAAAGAATATTTCAAGTTCCAATATTTTAAAAAACTTATAGAATACAATTCATACTGGAACTAGATACACATTTAGGCAATGACTAACAGTCACATTCTTTGATGTGGACTTTGTGTTTAATAACAAAATTCTACACATACTACTAAGAAAGACTATACTGCTGACCTTTCTGTATTGAACATTCTGGCCCTTTGTTTCTCTCCACCTCTGCTTCTTGCCTTCTCACCTCCTCCTCCTCCTGCTAGTACTCAGCCTCAGGATCCTAATTCCATTCAGCCAAACCTAACCACCTTTCAAAGCCAGGTTAAGTTCATAATTCTCCACAATTGCCTCCCCTGCCTGCCAAAACAGAAAATAAGGGCAGGTGGGTAAAGGTTCTAAATTAGACATAAAAAAGAAACCTTTCTTCAACCTCACATGTATATTTAACTTCTACAAATTCACTTTGTATACCCAGATGAGGATAATTTTTTAGAGTCAAAAGATATGTTTCACCAAATAGTTTGAAAGCAAACTATTTCATCGGGTATCCAATCAATTCTAGCAATTGGCTTAACGCTAGTAGAAAAGTGTCAAGTAGAACTCATCATAAAAGTGGAATGATACAAATAAAATACATTGTTAAATAAAATTCAAATACAATATATTTTAAGGGCTAAAATTTAAGGGCTTCTCAAAAGATAATTTTGTTTATTGCCCTGTTTTTTTACGTAATGACTTTAGAACCCAAATCCTCTCTACGATACAATACCACACAACTTTCTAGAACAGCATGCCTAGGTAGCCCATTAGTTTAGCTTCTGTGAAAATTCATACCAAACTTACCTAGAGAATTTTATTTAAGCACCGGGAGAAAGGTAGAAAAGGTAACACCCTTGCTGCAGGTACTCCTTACCCATGAGTCACTCAGCTCCCACTAAATTATGAGCTACTTGACAAGAGACCATTTCTGATTTATATTTTGTATCCCAAGTGCTAGCTCTCAAGAAGGGCGCACCATTAGATGTTTGTTGAGGAAATGAATGTGTACCAGTAACAGAACATTTTATTTTCTCTTTATGAAGTAAAATAAGCACCTTTTGGGGGTAAACATTCTGAGTAACATTTGCCCAAGACGGAACAATAATATGTTCGCACCACTTCCCCCACAAACCAGCCCCACAACACCAGCAGCTGCCCAACTACTGAAAATATTACCTCAGGAAGGGTTTTAATTAAAGGATTTTTGTTCTCTTCACCAAAATGTAGGAAATTCTCAAAATGTAAGAAAGAAAAAATAATTAAAGAGGACATAGTTCTAGTCTTCAATTCCAAACTAAGTAGCCTGTGTCAAATCACAACCAACCAAAAGTGGACTGGGAAACTGGCAGAGTGTGAAAATGGTAGGTGACATCGAAGTGGTTCATAAAAATGAGATTATCCTACCACATGCTCCCCAAACACCAGGTACCCATAAAACTTAGAAAGCACTTAGTAAAGACATTATATCAAACTATTCACCTGAGAAGATTATGCCCGACTTCCTAAGTCAGATACTTGAATAAATACAGATTTGTTTTACCACCAATTTACCTAAATTAGAGACCAGGGAGGGGGGAAAAAAAAAAATCACTGGTACCGGTCTCTCATAACAAGAGGTTTTATGAAGATCTCAGATGAAGAACAATGTGTTCTCCAGAACATAGCTCCATGAGCATCAGTTTTGACATTAAACAAAGTAAAATAAAAATGAGCAGAAAACTGAAAGGCCAAATGTGAAGGATTTGTTGGCTCTGTCACTCCAGCACAAGCCACTACTCTTTAGGAACCAAAGGTGTCACTAAACAGTTTGGAACCTCAACCTTGAGTTACCAAGACCAACTTGAAACCCAACATTTTGTTATTCAAATTTGAAAATGCAGGAAAATTTCAAGTTTAAGGCTTATCAAAATTTGATGCTATTTTCCCTAATGAGTGGACTTCCCCACCCAACTTCTACTCTATTGTTTAAAGACAGGTAATGAGACATTTACTGCATTGCAACCTAGGAAACTAGCAATTAAATCTAATCTCATTCAACCTTCTCTTCTTCAAATATTACAACCATCCAAATGAAACCTACTGGCAGTCCCAAATAACCCACAAAACAAATTTTTAAAACACTATCAAAAAGATCCAAGAGTTAAGAGAACAAAGGGACAGACGTATTCAATATTTGCAAAACATAAACATCCTTACTTAAAAGCTTCTATGATGTTTCTTCACCAAAGGGAAATGTTATTTCTGGTAATGTGCTCATTTTAACAAATTCCCTTATAAATCAGAGGTCTACAAGTCTGGTGAGGACTTCAATTAACATTAAACAAGATCTCTCCAAGTAGTTTTTGTTTAAACAACCTGTAAGATTATTCCTCATGATTTTCATCTCTAGATATAGTCCCAGACTTAGGGTAGTTAAATGCAGAATGCACATAATAAAACAGTAGACAGTGATTCCATATACTTACTGTATCAATACTTATATCTGTAATAAAATCTATGTAATTTATAATCACTATTTAAAAATATAGGAAGTAACTACTCCATAAAATTCTGAACACTCGCAGTCTGGGGCACTTTGGTAGAACAAAAGTAACTACTATCATTAATCAGAACAGAAATTGTTTTAAAATAAACTCTGATGTAGGGCCTCCCCGATGGCGCAGCGGTTGAGCGCTGGGTTGCGAAGCTGCCCGCAGCCTCCGCAGCGCCGGTTCGATCCCCGGCTGTTCCCCGGCCACCGGAGGAGGGTCCCACATGGCGGCAGACCTCTCCTGCCGCCCGCTGCTCCCCTCAGCAGTGTCCTTCGGTCCTTCTGCCTGCTCTGCTCCCCGCTCTGGCTCTGGTGAATTCTCTCACCCTCCCGCGCTTCTGACTGTACCCAGTGCTTGTACAAATAAATAAATAATAAATCTAAAAAAAAAAAAGTTAAATTTCTGATAGTATTAAAAATAATAAATAAATAAATAAAATAAACTCTGATGTAAATAAAAGTAACTCATCCTGGTGACAGGACTGTATCATAAAACAATTTCACCAGAGCTCTAAAGTTCACCTTTCTTTCCTACTAGGAAACTACAAAGTTCAAGTGAAAAATTCTGTGCAAAAAAACGACAAGCTGCAAGTAAGAAACAGGTGACTAGTTGGGTCAAGCAATAAGCAGAACTAAAGATCCTCCTAGAAGCAAGAAAGTTCTGACTGCTAAGTACATTTATACTAAAGCAATAAGAAATTGTCAGATTCTCTCAGGAAAAGCCCTGGATTAGGAGCCATATGAAAGAGTTACTTTCAAATCTCCATAAAGGTTATTTTAAAAAACCCACATCAAAGTTAGAGATGGTTACTGGCAGAAAGAACCTTCCTTCCTTCATGTACCTGATTGACAGTGCTGGCTTTGGCTGGGCTTCCCTTAGTCCCTACCAGCTGAAAAGAAGAAAGCTAAGGAAGAACCTGTGCAGCCTCAGCCTTATCTTTACGGCCCAGCTAATACTACATGGTATAGAAATGGTTCAACTTTACTTTTGCGTTGTGCTACTTTCCAAATGACAAGTTATGAATATATTTAATAGTTACTCATCAAAACAAGAGACAGTGCTAAATACACTTTACAATGCCTTAATATATCAAGAATTCATTTCTCACAGAGAATTTATTTCTCACAGAGTTCAGATAATTTAAAATATATGTACAGAGTAAGTACCTTTAGAAACTTCCTTACCCCGTATATTTTCAAAATTAACCCCGAGAGTATAGTCTTTTTCTCCTCTAGGGATGTTATGTTGTTTTTAATCACACCTAAAGTTCTATGAATAACCTCTGTCCAGATTCTTAATTTCTAATTTTTAAAGTCTCGTGCTTAAAGAGCAAAACTTTTGCTATTTTATAAGTTGTTTAAGGAGTCATTAAGTATTTTAAAATGTCTAACAAGAAGCTATGAAGAAGGTAATATAAGTTAGCCTTTAGTTTAACCAAATAGTTAACAGAACAGTATCTGAGATTATCCAAATGACTAAACTTTATAAAATATGTCAACTACATTATGGGACATTTGATGCTTATTCAACAGTTAAATAACATTACTAAATACACTCTAAACTTGGAGTTATTAAGTTTGATATAAAGATTAGGAAAATGTCTAACATGCAGAACACACTGAGATTAAAGATTCATCTCCTCAGGCTTCCAAAAGATCACAAGTAGAATATATCAACTTCCTCATCAATTTTTCAACTTTTTGAAAACAAAAGTTATAGTCTCACCTGTGTCTCGCTAATCAAAACAAAACACAAAAGCAATGATGCAGATGTTTTCAGGAGTCTCTGACTCATGGGATTTGAACTAAAGGGCATCTAGACCAGTAGGTACCATGTATTTTGCATATGACAGTGCCTTAGCTGAATTACAACCTAAAGCCTTTCAACCTCCCTCCACATGACCCTAAAAGTTTTGAGAAATTCTGAATTCACAAAACTAATACAAAAGATGTTTGAAGGCTGCCAAAAAGTTTTTGAAATTAGCAATAAGAAAATCTCACACAAATCCATAAGCCTAAAATGAATATGATGGAACAGACCATATAAAATAACGATTTAAGATTACAGAGACGTGTGTGTGTGAGAGTACACACCTATGCATACTGCACCACAAACCATCAGTTCTGATTAAGCCCAAAGACTATTAAAAAGATATCTCCAAAGCGAGCTGCCAAGAAAGAGGTTAAATTTTCTCCAGATTTTCTAGCCTTTTTTGGTGGAGGGATGGATGGCTTCCTCTAGCCCAAGTCACAGACAAGCAGGACACTGTATTTTAATACAGTATGTATTCAGCGAAAATAGTTTGATTTCTAATAACGTAATCCTAATACTCCCTCCTCCTTCGAACGTCTCCGAAAACAGAAACCACATCCTACCCTTGCTGAAATGACCAATGACCGGTGTTGTCAGCAACAAACACACTAAAGACCATCCCATACGATCAGATTTCGCCGGACGCAGTCGGATCAATGCCCTGGAACTGACAAGCAGGCTACAAACGCAACGTGCTTCGCTTTGCTGCAGATCGTACTAGCAGAAAAGGCACCACGGCAACCGGGCCCTCTCACCCACCACTTCCACAAAATCCTGCAAAACAAAGACTTACAAAAGCTCGCACTCCGCGAGGCACCCCAAGTCCTTTTCGCACCCCAGACTGCTCAACAGCTCCCGGCCCCGACCCCAGACCGACCCCAGACCGTGCACCCTCAGCACCCAGACACCTGAGCCACCTGGCCCGGGAGGGAGTTCGGCTGCGTGCACGAGACAGGGCGCTGCGAGGTGGCCAGTGCGCAAGCGACAGGCAGCCGAGCCCGGGCACACCAGGTGGTGGGTAACCTTGGCTCCAGGTGCCCCCACGGTGAAACCCTGCTCCTCATTAGAAAACGCGTGACCGCTCCAAAGCACCTTTCCACAAAGCGCACAGGCTAGTCCAAAACTCCGCCCGGGGCGGGGGCGGAGGGCGGGGGGGGGAATCGAGCTATAAATTTGGGGAGCCCGCCCCTGGGCGCAGGTCCCCGACAGCCGCAGAGCAGGCGGCCGGGGCAGAGGTCAGCGCTCCCGCCCGCGCCGCGGGCATCGCAAGGCCCCCCCTCCCGGCCGGCGAGCCCGGCCCCCCGAGCCGCCTCGCCTCGCCCCCGGCCGGGGCGGGGAGGAGCGGCCGCTCCCAGGGCGCCCCGGGCCCCCGACCCCCCGACCGCGCGCGGGGCGCCCACCTGGCTTGACCGTCTTGAGGCGCAGGGGCTCGCGGAAGTGGCGGAGGACGGCCAGCGTGTCCCGGTGGGTGAGCCCGCTGACGGGCGTCCCGTTCACCTCCAGCAGCACGTCCCCGGGGCGGGCGCCCGGCCCGAGACGACGCAGCAGGTGCCCCGCCGGGCTCCTCGCGGAGCCGCCCCAGGTAGGGGAACTCGCCGCGCTCCGCGCCGCCCCGGATCTCGGCGCCCAGGTCGCCGGGGGGCCCGGGCCAGGACACGGCGCACTCCTGCACCTTGCTGAGCCAGTGCTTCTTCTTCTTCAGCGTCGACATCCCGGCCCCCGCTGCACCATGGGGGCCCCGCGCGGGCGGCGGGGGCGCCGCTCCGGCCCCCGGTCAGCCCGGGCGCCCCGGCGAGGGGGCGCCCCCACCAGGGCCGCGGGAGCCGAGCGCCCCCCGGACGCCCCTCCGGCGCGCGCGCCGGGGCTGGCCGGCGCCGCGAGGGCCGCCCCGGGGCCGGCCGCGGCGCGCGGGGAGCCGGCCCGGCGGCGGGGGGCTCGGGCGGGGTCGCAGCCGACGGCGGGTCCCGGCCCCGCGCGCGGCGGCGGGAAGGGCTGAGGCGGGGGCGCGGGCAGGGGGCGCGGGCGAGCCGGGGCGGGAACGGCCCGTCGGGGGGCGCAGCAGACGCGCGGAGACCCTGCCGCCGGATCGATCGGCGCCGCGGCGGGGCGGAGCGCGGAGACCGACGCCCGCCCGAGCCGCCAGGAAACTGGCGCTTTCAAACCCGCCGCAACCTCCTCCCCCGCCCGCGCCCTTCCCCCCGCCCGCGCCCATCGCTCGCGCGCGCCCCGCCCCTCCCGCCGCGCGGCGCCCGGCGCGCTGCCGTCACAGGCCCGGCGCCTGGGAATGAGCCCCGGCGCACCACCCCCTCGCCAGGATTGGCTCCCGGCGGGCAGGGGCGGACGCTCGGCGAGGAGCAGCAGCGCCGATTGGCTGGCGGGAATTCAGGAGGCGGGCACTCGGATGACTGAAGTTTTAAGAGGAGGAAAAAAGAAGTTTGAAGAGTGAGGGAGAGGGAGGGCGCCGGGAGGGGCAGGGCCGGGGAGCCGGCTGGGCTCTGAGCCGCGGGGCCGAGGGCGGCCCTCCGAGCCGAAGCCGAGATAAACTGGCTGTGAAGAGCCGCCGAAGTCCCCGAGGTGGGGCGTGGCAGGCGGGCGGGCGGGGCTGTGCCCGGCGCCCGAGGAGCGGGCGGACTTGGCGGGGCGCGAGGACGCGCGGGGTCCCCTGCCCCGTGGTGGGGCCTCGGGGTGGCCTGCTGCGCCCGTCACTTACTGTTAGTCCCCGGTTCTTGCTCTTTCAGCAGATGTTCGCCACGCCCACTGAAGCGGGGCCTCCGGCGTCCAGCTGCTGGAAGGTGATGAGTCCTGCCACCGGGCTGTTACCCAGGCAAATTCAACTCAGCTGCAGCATCCTGGCCTGAAAAGAGATAATTATACTCCTTCAAGCTGTGAAGATTACATGAGGTGCCTATAAAATATCTGCAGAGTACCTGACACTTAACATTTGGTACCTGGAGATGATGAAATTGTTTATAGGGCAGCCCCGATATTGAACGGGTTGCCTGGCTGTGGGTCCTCACCCGCGCTTACAAGGGACTTATGAATACTCCACTACAGGCACACACAAAAGGTTAATAAAAGGTTCATTTACAAGGAAAAGGAAAGAAGGAAAATGGACACTCAGGGAGAAAATAGGGAAATAATCTTTAATGCGTCCTACCCGATCCCCCGACCTGGAAACCCAAAGGCACTCTCCGAGCTCGCTGGACGGAGCTCGCTGGACGCTGCGAATGGCGGAGAGCCAAAATGGGGGACCCTCCCCCAAAGCCCACGTGTCTGGCTTTATCCCAACCTGGCTGCTTAACCCCACCCTCAGGTCCCAGCCACCTTCCCTTTGGTGCTGATGGGATTTGGAGTTCCCAGTGTCTTGGCTTTGGCCTGGGGTTGGGGTGGAGTCCACAAAGCCTGTATGGAATTAGCTTTAGGACACCCTTTTCCCCCTAACAAAATGACTGAGCACAGACTGAGGGGTACCTCTGAGCCCCGCTTAACTTGCACACTCCAAAGGGTTCCAGCCATCGGTGCGCAGAGTATACTCTTTAGAGTCAAAGAACTTTAATAGGATTAGTGCGGTAGAAAGTGAAATATTGCAAAGTCTTGAAGGATGGACACGGTTAATGGGTTCGCACCCTTGTGCTCACAATTGCAACGCCTGGCTCAATGTCAAGGTACAACACAACAGGGGTTTTTACAAAGGTAATTAAAAAGGAAAGAGGCCCAAATGGCCGACTGTCCTACCCCAGATAGTGTCCAGTAGTCCAAACCAGAAGCTGCTTGTTCAAGATGGTGGATCCCTTCAAGAGCCTGGAGACACCTGGGAAGCCAAGCTGGTGGACCAGGATCCACCTAATCTGTGGCAGCTGGGGTGTAGTCATAGGTTGGGTAGTGCCAGACCCGACCATTTTACAGGTCTGTGTAGATGCCAAGCATAGACGAATGACACTGAAGAGGTTTCTGTGAGGGTCTGCATAGAAGGCGTTCTGAGGAGAGTCAAGCTAAGTGTCTCTTCTAAAGCCTCTCCAAAGCTGAGTGGCGCCTTCTTATTAAAACCTTTCCGGCTCCGTTATATCCACCATCAAGGGTAGCCGCCTTTCAAACCTGATTGGACCGTTTTCCAAACCAGCTGTTTCCAAGAAATTAATTGGTGCTGTGCAAGCTTGAAGTTGACTGGTTCTTTTTCAAAGCAGCTCAGAATTCAAAAACCACAACTAGGGCATCCAACCTGCCCAGAACCGTCTCTTGCTGGAGCTGGACAGGTGAGCTTTGCTGTGCCTGAATGGCACCAGCCAGGTTTAAACCTAACTGTGCATTTTCAAAACTACCAAAGTAATCTCTTCTCTTTTTTTCTAAAACCCAAACCCAACTGCATGGGGCGGGTTGGGGTGGGGGGGGGTCGACCATCAAACCCAGCTGCTGTGGCTCAGCCCAGGCTGATGCCATTCAGCTGGGGCCACATGCCTCCAGGGAGCACAGACTGGAGCCGCGAGGGTTTCAGTTATAAGAGGAAAAGAAAGGATACTCATTTTCCAGTTAAAACACCCTAAGTTCCTCATCCCCTGTGAGTTAATGCCCAGCCAAAACGGGGTCAGTCTGAGGCTGCACCACTGAGGCCCAAAAGCTTGCCACAAGTCTAAGACGCCTTCTGCCATGGAACCAAGGGAAAGGAGTTCTGAAGCAGGTCCCAGAAAGCTGGGCCAAAAGGAGCAAAATCAAAGTGCAAATCAGGAAAAAACAAGTGCCATTGTCAGCCTCCCCACATATCTCTTAACCCCACATGTCTCTTCCGAGTGTCTCTGCACGTCTCTCTTCCACATACCGCCTTCCCTGTCCCCCAAGACAGTGGCGCAAGTCCAGAGCCAAGAAGCAAACACCTTCTCAAAGTGTCTCTTGCTGAGCCCACCTACTTACTGTGTAAAATAGCTTCACCTGGCACATCAGCTGTGCCCCTTAAGTGGTGTAGGGAACATGGTACCTCGCCTAGCTAGAAAACTGCTGGGAAGTGGGACTCAAAGATAAAGAAAACAGGCCCTGCTTTCCAGAAGGCCACATTCTGATGGGAGACTGATTGCAGATGCCTTAGGTTAGGTTAGAAGTAGGTGAGTTAGGAACTAGCCAAGCAGCTAACAGAGTTGCAGTTCTGGCCTGCTACATACTTGCTCTTTGACTTTGGCCAAACTCAGCTTCAGGTTTCCTACTAGTAAAGGAGGTGGAGGGAGAAGCTGACATTGAATAAAGGACATCTTGGGTCCTTTTAACACTAATTTTTCCAAAGTTCTTGAGCCTTCTCTACTTCCTAGCTTGACTTCCATCCACTCTTCTTTGTCATTTAAAAAGGCTATCTATCATCAGCCCAAATGCCAACTCTTCCAGGTTGCCTTCTCTGATTTCATATCCTCAGACGTAGAGTGCTACGTATTAGAGTTAGTTTCACTTTGAAACCTGATGTTTACTTCATCTCCTATCTCCCTTAAACTGGCTGGGGAAAGCCCTTGTGCACGCTATGAATAACCGCATAGAGTCTCACTACGTCTCAGACAGGACCAAACTTCAACAGCTGCAGTGATTTGGGTCACATGATATCAGCTGGGGCATAGCAGGAACAAATGGTACTTTACAAAGATGTGGGAAACCACAAGGGAAGTGTGAGAATCTGGGGCTAAAGCTCCTGGATCTGTAGAAGGAAGGAAAGGGAATGGTTACCAAAATTCAGCACAGAAAGAGCAATGTAACCCAAGTCTGTGACCTTCAGTCAAGGGATGCAGTCAGCCTAAGTAATCAGCCAAGGAGAAAGCT
>NW_023603218.1:0-7941 GCF_014898055.3 Talpa occidentalis | reverse complement strand
CTTCGCCAGTCTGCCTGTTCTGCTCCCGACTCTGGCTCTGGTGAATTCTCTCACCCTCCCGCACTTCTGACTGTACCCAGTGCTTGTATAAATAAATAAATAAATCTTAAAAAAAAATACCCTGTAGATTAATGATAATTTCTTGGCAATAGTTTGCATGAAAGATGTAGTAAAAAGATCACATCTTTTTAATGGACTTGGCAAAATAGAATAGATATGGAGAAATTGTGTCATAGGTTGTAATATGATCACAGCATATTGCTGGTGAAAGATGAGTTTGACTTTTGTGAAAGAATTTAACTCTGATGGTCTTTATTCAAAGGCCCCCAATAAGTCTCAGCCCCCAATGGGCTACTTGGGAACATGTTGTATTCCTGACCACTTCGGAGTTTGGGTGTTTTTGGCAGTGATGTTGAATTCCATGAACTTCTATCCGGAGGTGATGAATTTATTGAACAAATGCGTTCTATCTAGAGAACAGGTCAGTTCACAGTCTGTCTCACACAGCCTCTGAAAGCCAGTGTTGTTATTCTCCCTGGGTGTGTGAGTATGTGTGTGTGTGGGCACACACATGTGAAGTTCTAGGTGGGAGCGGGGGTAGGGGGAAGGGGAAGGTCAATATTTATGACTGGGTTCCTAAGATTTTATTTTATTTTTCTTATTTCATTTCCATGATCAACATATTCCTCTGGTATCTAAGGCCCCCTGATTTCACATTTATAAGTGACTAAAAATAAAAGCTTATTATAGGAAATTAGATTCTTTCACTTTAGCTTATTTTTCATTTTTTACTCCATAAAAATGGAAAGAAATTCGATTACCAGAGAGAAAGCTTTCACTTAGAATGTTATTAAAACAAATACTCCAAATGCCTGCAATATAGACTGGACTCTTTCCTGTAAAATTGCAAATGCATGAACTACATTGCCTGAGTTTTCTGCACACCTTTCTCTAGTCCCCACCAATACAACACCCTTATCCAGCCTGCAGATTCTTTCTTGAATTTTTTCTTTCTTTTAATTCTTTGCTGTCAATATGATGTGCTTCTCCTCTTTACACATAACTAAACTTAACCTGGGGCCAGCTCATGTTTCTCTGGACACAGTCTCATACTAGGCGTTCAGTTCTAATTATTTAAATCATATGACTAATCTATGGAAAAATCCCCAGGTTTTAGCTATTTTCAGACATTCTGATATTTTTACAACAAAGATGTAAATTTTCTAAAAGCTGAGTTTTTAGCTTTTAATTTACCCCATTCATAAGTTCTATTCTGAGGAATCCCGTTGCCTTTGCGATAATAGGTGACCTGTGATTGCAGTGTGTGGCATGAGTGGAATGCTGGTGTTTCTAGAGTGTTGTGTGGAGCAGTAGTGTTTACTGAGTACTCACTGTGGGCCTAGTACCATAACCAGCAGCTGCCAGCAAGTTGAGGAAAAGCAGTGACAGTGCACTCACCCCATGATGGGGAAGAGGGATGGCAGACAACACTGATTAAAAAAATTTACAAAAAGGAAAAAAATCAAATAACATTCATTAAGTGCCCCAACTTTGGCCAGTTACATCGTGATGGGGACCTGAGCCACTCACTGAGCACTGAGCATGAGAACAGGGAGAACAGGATGAAAAGTATGCTCATTAATCTGTTATTAAGCAGCCTTCCCAGTTCCTGCCATATCTATCTATATATATCCTTACAATTTTGAAACATTGCCCTCACTTTTTCTGTAAGATATATCTATAATTTTATAAAAGACATTTTAAAACTAATGGGGAAATTAATAACAACATATTACTATACATTTAAAAAGATAATAAAGACATATATCTCTTTGTATAAATACCATGAAAGCCAAACAATTATATTACCTTTTAGCTCACGATTGTTGCCTGTGGAAGTCTGAGGTTGCTACTGGTTGTCGTCTGGTGATAAAGGGAGGTTAACAATTTCAAAGAAACGTTAAATTACACCAGCACAGCTGCTTCCCTGGTGTAAGAAGGAATTAAAACAGAAGTGTAAGGAAACAAAGCTCCTTATGTTCTTGCTCTGTTGTGGGGCTCTCTCCCCTTCTGTGTGTACACAACCTGGAGGAACCTGGTATCTAGCCTGGGAGGGGCCACACTTTGCAATGCCTCTCACCTTGTGCTGGGTGCCCTAGAGAACCAGTCACAATTTGGAGGCTGTTGTGTCTGGACACTGGGTGCAGTGTTGTAGTTCAGGCAGAAACCGTCGCCATAGGTTAATTCCATGGGCAGAGCCAGGCTTTCTGAAAGACAGAGCAATTCAGAAGGAACATGCTGGCGGTTAGGGTCCATGCTGACAGACAGCTCCCTAGACCTGGAAGGGTATTTCTCTGGGGAGCAAAAGTAGGTAGAGTTTGTGGACTGCACAAGTGTGGAGTTTGCTCTGAGCATAGCTGCTCCTGGGACCACACTGGTTCAGTCTTTACTTTCCTCCCCATGCCTGGGTGGGTTTCTGCTCCATGCCTACATCTATGTTTCCAGCTCTGCCTACAGTTTAGGCTTTGTCTCTAGATGTCACATTTTGGACATCTTCTGGTTCCTTGCTGTGTTGCCCACACAACCCATGTGACTATAAGGTTGTGAAGATTATTGTGGAAAAATGGTAGAGGAAGCAGAATGAAACAGGATTGCAACACTGATAGTCAGAATTTGGAAGAAGGAGTTGAAAGGATGTGGCCTTCGAAGGCCAGCCCCGCCTCTCAAACAACTAGGCTTTTTCCTGCTAAGGGGCCAAAGTAGAGATGCTCCTTCTCAGTAGTTAAGAACTGTGAATTCCTCTTTCTCTGCATACCTCCTGAGCTACTGGAGTTCCCTGTATCCCTGTCTGTCCCCAAAGCCACAACTGGTCTAAAACTCCCAGATCCAATTAGCAGCAAGGTAGCCAGGGAGCAGTGTGGGGGGTTTGTCACTTGAGACTGTGCTTCTACATCCCTGACTGGGATAATACAGAATTTTGAGCCTCTCTTGAATGGCAGTGTCTCACATCCCAGGCTTAGTAGGGTTAGACCCTCCTCAATGGCACCACCTGGGGTCTGTGGGTAGCATGGTCAGGTGTATTGCTAAGGTGCAGAGGGGTGTGCAACCTCCCATGCATGCTCTCCCTTCCTCTGCCCTGCTGTACCCCAGTTTTCTTGCACCTAATTCATGGCTCTTACCAGACTGGGTTGATGAGTTTGGGTCTGTAACTGTCTCTTGGGATAATCTTGGAAGCTGTGTTTATGTCTCATTTGTCTTTGTATCCCCAGACATACTATGGCATTTAACACAATGTAGATATAGCAGTCAGCCATCTTATTTGGTAACAGCCCAAACTTTAGCTAGTTTAAGAAGATGTGCAAATAAAATACATTAGTTCAAGTGTTCATGGAATCTGGAAGGGCCAGCATCAGGTTTGAAGGGCACTCCATCATAAGTAATATCCAATTCCCCCGCCAACCTTCCATTTACCTACAAACACACATAAGGCCAGTTGGTGAAAACTACACCACTTGTGCTATTGGGCTCAAATACCTCAGACCCAGCCTAACTTTGGACCCTGGATAAGGCCTCTGTCACAATTGCCACTTAATGAAATATTTCCTCCACCCAGGTTGGCTGGAAAAACATTCCTGCTCTTTCTTAGAAAATAATCTCTTGCGAGTACATCTAACTTTTGAAGTCCAGGGAAAGGTGTCTCTAGTTTCCACCTGGGGAGGCAGGACTCTTAATGAAGTACCTTCACCAAATATAGGAAGGCTGTTTAAATGCTGATGGAGGCCGCTCTGCCCAGTAAACACTAAAGAATACATATATGTTGAAGAAATGAAGTGAAGTAAAATCCTCATTTATTTTTTCAAAATTCTTTAAAATGCACCCAAACCGTTGTTTTACATTCATGTCAATTTGGCAGGAGAATCTACATATGAGGGGATTTCTGTAGCTGCTGGAGTAGGTGAAAATTTGAAAGCAGCTGCTGTGTGTTGCAGGTAGAGTGACCAGAAGGACTATTTAATTTCACAGTGGTAATCAACAGAAATTTATTAGACACCCACTATGTGCCAGGTTTAGCTTTGGATGGATTCCCACCAGTCTGCTTAAACTTTGAGCCACACACTGACAATTTTCCACACCATAAAATGAACAAATGTGAAAACCCAAGAGAAAATTACAAGGGGTTTCATCTGCATTGCATTGTGATGTGGGAGCTTGTCCCTTGGTTGTATGACGAGTCAACTGGAAAATTACTCCAGGTTGACCTGTCTTAGGAAATGTTCTAATTTACATGAGTTCTGCAAAGAGGCACCTGTCTCCTCCTCTGTGGCAGTATTGGATTGCTAGTATTACATCCAGATAGAATTAAGTCTTTTTATGGCATCTGTTCTCTTAGAAGTGTTTTTTGCCTCTATCAGTTTACCTGGCTTTATAGAAGCTGAACAATAGAATATCAAACAAAACAATCAACTCTGATATCCCAAGCTCAGGAACTTGCATGTGACAATGCCTGCAGGGATCTATGATTCTGAGTTTTCTGACACAGATAGACGAATTTGTTCAGATTGACAAACCAAATTCCAAAATGAGGACAACAGTTTTGTTTGTTGTGTACTGTTGTGGTGGAGGAGTGAGGTATAAATAACCCAGTATTTCCCCTAGTTTATAATATTTCACTATCTCTCCCATAGCAAATGTAACATCCCAAAAGTAGAGCATAATAAAAAAATATAATTGCCAGGAACCATGGGAATCATGAAACATAATAGTGCATGAAATCAGCCTTATGAAATGTGGAACTTGCTTTTTTCTTTTTCAAGGATGTAGTAAATTTTTCATCATGGTAGAAACAAAAAGGATAAGCTACTTCTGCAAATTATAGAAGGAGTCTGCCACTGTCATGTCAGCTGATGCTTTTCCACCAAGCCTGCTCCATTGGTGTGGCTCAGCTTGCCCACGGTACCATAAACCTCCGTAATTAAAAAGAAAACACAGCAAACCTATGAATACCATACTGCTAAGCTAAGAGAAAAATATTGTACTGTTAAAAATGAAACTCATTCAAATAAATTAAAAATATAATGGACTTTATTAAACCATTAATAGATCGGATTGGGCATTAATGTAACAAGTCGAAAGGTGCTGCCAGCAGTTGTGTAAATGGAAGGTTTTTGTAGTCATGGGAAGGGACAAGGTTATTAGCAAAAGAAAAGAAGGATTACTTTAGACAAAGCCACCTTCTGGAAAAGAGGTGTGGTGTCTTATCATAGATTATTTTACCAGTGCTGACTGGGAAACTCCAGATTGGTCTGAATTTCCACTTGGGGAAGAGACTCAAACTGTGACAAGGTTAGGTTTAATTGTTGGTAGGCTTGGCATGAAGAACTTGTCTCCCTCCCCAGTTCCCTCCCTTCCTTCTTTCCTAAACTGTACCAGGCAAGCTAATGTGCCTGTCATGCTGCTGCTTCTGCTCTGCTGAGGAGTTATCCTTGTTCATCTACCTGGGCTCTTACCTGCTCCTTTATGCTTTGTCTCCCATCTTGAAAGGCAGTTCCTGTCTCGTGTTCCTATCTTGTTCTTCTCTGCCTGGCTTGTATCCTATTTGGTGTTCAGATTTCCCCAGACCTGGGAATATACCTGGTTTAGCAGATATGGAACGTGGGCCCTATGTTTGGTGTGACTGACTACTTTGGCAAGACCTCTCTGCCCCAGGCCACTTGCCAGCCCAGACGTCTTTAGTTAGAATGCCAGATCCCCCTCAGCTGTGGAGTATCTGTCTGCTAATGTAGTCCTTGCCCTCACAAACCCTGCATAATCAAATTCTGAAAAACTGGTCATGATAGTAGATACATATATGTGATGGAACAAATTGGAGGTATAGTCTGATGTTACATCAAGGAGGTCTTGAAATGAGTGGAAGTGAAATATATGACCCCCAAATATACCAGATTGGAATGTGGATTGTTTTGAGCTAAAGGCAATTAGGAAACAGCAGATTCAGGAAAGGTTTTCTTTACCTCTTCTTAACTGTCTAAAAAAATTTAAATTGGAGGTCTGTAGTAGTATAGAGCTATTACACAGATAATATTTTACATCAGAAAGACTTATATGCATGGCCTGGCAAACATTTGTTTACCAAACATTTGCTCTTCTCATCTACCTAATAATTTTTTTCCTCTCCTTTCAAATCCCAGTTCTCTACCCACTCCACTTAATTCAGGATGTTGGAATAGAAGCCTTAATTGCCTTTCTTTGGTTCTCATTTCTTTGGGACTCCTATACCTATGAAGTAAATTTTTTCTGTTAACCTGTCCTTTATTGATGGGGGGGGGGAGATGTATCAGCCCAGAACCTACAAGGATAACAGGAAATTATTTTTCCTCTCTGACAAATGTTTATTAAAGAGCTTAGGGTTTATTGTAAAGTACTAGGGAATGATTGTTTTTCATGCAAGGTAATGACAGGGTCCCAGGTATATTTTAGGAAGTGGTGTTAGATGTATTTCTAGGATAAATAAACAGGATATTATAGTAACTATACAGGTGGACTATAATAAAGGCCTGGCTAGTGTGGGGGCTGCAGGAATGGCGGTGGAAGAAGATCAAGGCATGGTATTGATTCTGCTGGGTAAGGTGGAATCATGTGATGTGCTGGTTGGGCCAGCAGAGTGAGGAGAGAGGATGTCTGTGATTTTGGACACGGTAACTTCAAGTACAGAGAGCCTAGCTAGGAGTGACCCAAAGCCACTGAGCTGAAGGCATGGGGAGGAGGAGTCTGTGTGACCATGTGGAGGCTTGTGCTTGGTGACAGGATGTTGTTCAGGGACTCTGGACAAGAAAGTCTTTGGGTTCCATGTTGACCTGCTGCTTGCGCTCCAAGATAACCTCCGGGGCTCTGGAGCTGGACACGAGACAACTCAGCACAGTGGGAGGATCATAGACTAAGTTCAAACTACCTCTCCTGTTTACGAGCTGCATGACCTGGGGCAGGTTACTTAACACCTGTGAACCCGCGTCTCCTCATGCATAAAATGAGATTAATAATATTGCTCCCTCCAGGGTTGTGAGGCTTAGTAAGACCTCAGTATTTCCCATGTTGTCTGCCACAAAGTAGTATAACAAATTGTAACTATTATTCTCATTATTATAAGATTTTGGTGTTCACATATGATTATATGTTTTATGAAATTTGTTCTTTTTAAGTCATTGGATGAGTCCCTCACTTTTTTTTGCATTTTTCACTTATATTCTCTTTGTTTTCTAATAAAAATTGTATGACTTTAATGTGTGATATAGTTTTATAATATATATTATGAAATGATTGTTACAATTTAGCTAATTGACATATCCATTTCCTCACATAGTTACACAGATTATTTTGGTTGGAGAACATCTGAGATGTGCTCTGGTAGCAAATTTTCATATAAAATACTACGTTAAACCATTATCATGATGCAATACATTTGATCTCTAGAACATATACACAGATATAACTGCAACTTTGTACCATTTGACCAGTATTTCTCCATTTCCACCCCACCCCCATCCCAGTAACCTCTATTCTACTTTCTGCATTTATGAGTTCAACTTTTTACTTCTGCATATAAGTGAGATCATGCAGTATCTTTCTCTCTCCATTGTGGCTTTAAATTCATTTCTTCCAATGAGACTTTCATGACTAGAAAGGGTCCAAAGTTATTAATATATTTTATGGGTGATGATCTTGAGGCCAGAGTGGGAGAGGGATGCCAAGGGATTGGGCCTGCCCTTCACACCCAGCAGTCTGTACTTGCAAGAGGAATATCCTGAGTTTCACTTGATTGGCTGGTATGCCCTCTTTCTATTTTGAATTAGAAATATCCCTGGGAACACTATGCTTTAAGTAACCCCCTGGGTGGGATTGCTTATTCGTTCTCCCCCACTCCCTCCAGCTTTTATCTTTCTGTGC
>NW_023603217.1:0-7947 GCF_014898055.3 Talpa occidentalis | reverse complement strand
TTCTGTCTTGAGGAAACTATGGAACTTTTTGCTCTTTAGCTCATGAGAAGGGATATAAAAACAAAACAAGAATGTTGATGATAAAGGAAGAGGACAGGCGATTTTTATCTTTAGTACATCAGCAGGACCTGGTGTTCCTGCATTATCCTCCGCAATTCAGTTGTTGCTACAATTCCTTAAAAGGGCAAAATCTTCCATTCTATACTATGGGAATGTCTATAAATATAGATACCCCTGAGAGAAATCTAGTTAATTAAGCTCTTCCTATTTGGGATTCCCATGGTGCGTTATTCAATTTCTTTTATTATTATTATCATTATACACTGCCCTGCCTCTAATTGTGCTATTTCCCCTAAACCAGTAGGAGACAAGTGGGACAGGCTATCACAAAGCTTTGGCATTCTAATTTCCAGTGATACCTTTACCCTCTCACTAGTATTCCAGCTAATATGAGGATTATATCTGCTGGCTCTACTTTCCCAAATTATTCAGATAATAGTGATCTCTGTGTTTTGTATTACTTACTGACCACTTTCATTCTATCTCTTCCTCCGTAATTCGAGGAAAAGGGGACATTCTGTTCTTTCATTATATCTATCTGGCCTTAAAGAATCAGACTTGTGGAATTGTTTTAAAAATGGATCATTGACATTTTTGATGACATTCTCATTAATATTTTGGCTTGACGTCTCTCCCATTTTTTTCATAATCCCGTCCAGGAATAGCAATAGGTATTCCGTATCTTTGTTTCAGCTGAAGCACCCTATTCCCTCTAAGTAAAGAATAATGAAATGACTTCCCTTTGCATTGAGTCTTGACATATTTTCTGGAATGTTACAATACATTTGTGAATACTATTTTAGGGACACACACTTCACTTATGAAGGATCTAGCATCTGTCACCACTGCTAGGTATACCTGTCTTGGCCAATTCTCAAATAGCAACATTTGCTATGCATAACATTTCTATCACGTCTTATTTCAAAATCACCCCAAATAGTTTTAGAATTTTCCCCAAATTTGGTGAGGAAATATGTTTAATGAAGGACTGTAGAAAACAGTGGCGGGTTGAGAAAGTGAGGTGTTATTTAAGTAACTAAGACTTGCATTTTTGGCATCTTGTTCCTTTTTTTTTTAATCATGTAGCTTTTCATTTAACATGATGGTATATTTGTTTATTATAATAATGCAGTAGAATCTTTTGTTTAAAGTCTTTTTATGCATTTTCAGTGAAATTCATAGATCACTATGCATTGCTTCCCCTTGTTTCATGTTAAGTCTGTCACACTTCCCCTGGTAGAGAACTAGAAATAAACAGGAACTAACCCTGCCCAATGATAACAATGAATTTTCATGCCAAACCTACCTTATTTTCTTCCTAGTCATGTACTCATCCATTTTTCCCTTCACTCCTAAGTGAGTTGACATTTCACGTGACATTATATAAAAGCCTTATCTATTTGTCCAATATTTCATTATTTTTTTAATGATGTTTATTTTACACATTTTATGTTTCATTAAGAATTCAAAGAAGACAAAGGCCTTGTTTTATTCTATAATCTATAGTGTGGCTTGCACAACTAATATATAACAGGATGTTTAGTTTTTATTTATTTTTTTGTGTAGAAGAACTGAGGTGTAGGCCAGAGGTGCAGGGGCTGAGAGGAGTCACCAGAGATAGAGTGGGGAGCAGAGCAGGCAGATTACTGAAATACATTGCTAAAGGGAGCAGCAGGTGAGACAGGAGTCTGTGCCATATCTGGGTTAGCTTCTGGCTGGGGATTGAACCCAGGCCTTAGCCATGACAGCACTGAAATTTCACCTCAAGGCCAGCAGGGAGGTCCCTATAAACAGGATGTTTAATAAATATATTTGATGATGATTTTTTAATTGAAATAGTACACTAAAACTATTTAATGTGTAAATAGTTTCAGGTGTGCATCATTGAAAATCAGCATGTGTATATACTACATTAAATTCACCACTAAAAATCCAATTCTATCCTTTACTATACAATTGACCCCTTTTACCCAATTTACCCACCCTCTTACCTTTTTCCCTTCTGGTAACCACTATAATTGGTCTTACAATCTAAAAGTTTAATTTTTGATGATGACTTATTTCTTTTCCATATCTTTGTTTATATGAACTTGTTGCTTGAATTACTATCAATTTATATTTACACTTCAAGTGGTTGCCTGCTAGAGATATGGTTAACCGAAAGAAATAGTAGGCAGTTAACAGTAATAATTGTTGCCATAAAAATGGCATAAATTGGGCCTCCCCGGTGGCCAGCTGGTTGAGCGCAGTGCTGTGAGACTGTCTGCAGCCTTTGCAGCACAGGTTCAATTCCCAGCCGGCCAGGGAGCTACCCACATGGCGCCGCAAACCTCTCCTGTCTTGCCCTTTGCCCCCCTCAGCAGTGCTTTCAGTCCATCTGCCTGTTCTGCTCCCTACTCTGTCTCTGGGTGAATCCTCTCACCCTCCTGTGCCTCTGGCCTGTACCCCAGCTATTGTGTACATAAAAAATAAATCTTTAAAAAAACCCACAAAAATATATTTTAAAAAATGGCATAAATTAAAAAATTAATACATATCTATACTCTTTGTTATTATGTGAAACTGATTTTTTGGTTAAGGATGTCATTCAGTGACTATGCTGGAGCCAATTGCACAAAACTTTCCTGACTTAAAACTAGAAGTACTGAGAATCAGAATAAACCTACAGGTGAAGCCTAATCCTTGAACTTGAGAGATCTCCAGAGTTGCTGGTAATATGCCAATAAACCCGAAGGATATAATGCCAGAAGTAATTGACCTGTAGTCTGTCGCCAATAAAACAACATGAAATTACAATACTCTCCAGCCCAAACCTCTAACCTATTACTATTCCTGGAGAGCAGAATGCACTGCCTCAATGAGGCAAGGTGTTGGCAGGCAACCAGTTCTCTCTCTCTTTTTGCTCTAAAATGCATTGAATAGGCTGTTGAACTTGTTTATATTATTTGCTTCAGTGACTTTCTTTGGCAAATTATGCCCTGTCTTTATTGTTAAATTTAGTGTACTGGTAGTGTTTTAATTTTAGTTTGTAGCCCAGTGTTTAACATTTCTACCAGTGTAAACAATATCGGATAAGTTGATATTCTCTCTAGACAGGCCTTATAAAGTCTATAATGTCTTCTATTTGAAATTCTTTTGCTCAATAAGTAGAAAGTCTTGGTTTTTGGGGTTTTTTTGCATTTAAAGTTATCTTAATTTTATGGAAAACTTAATACCTATGAACTGGTTCTTTACTGCTGAGCAAGGCATTTTTGTCCTCATCTTCTACAAATGCTTAGCTGTGAAGTTATCTTCTCTTCTCTATTCTCTGCTCACTAAGCCCTGAGGACTCATGCAGAAATTCCCCCTCTATTCCACAAGACACCTCATTGATCTTTCCAGTTTTATTGCACCAGTTCTTTGTTTTCTCTGGAATCCCTGCTGGCTTGTCCCTATAGGATTCTGGCTACATTCTGAATTACCTACTTAGTCTAAATCTATAAAGCCTACATTCTGAGTTCTAGTACTTTAAAGGAAGAATTCAGCTGCCTAGTCCTGCCTGGAAGAACCCATCCATTCTGTGATTTGTAGTCTGGTAATCCTTCTGTATTTATCTTTAACATAGTTTCAGGATAATTTGTGTAATTTATGCATCTAGAAATAACATCACAGGAACATTTTTGCATGTATTTTTAAAAATCAAATATTTTTCTATGGCAGGTTTTCACTGAGAAGTATGCCTTTCCAAAGATAATGTTACATTATAGCATTGTGTACTGGCCTTGACTGCTTAAATTTAGAGTGATTATTTATATTTCTTGAAATAATCAACCCCTTTTACTTGAATATCCATCTGAAGGGTCAGTTACTATTCAGAGTTCAAATTTAGCTCAGTCTCTATCTAGAGTTTACCTGCCAGGTAACCACATTCTCTATACCAGGAGGATTTTTTTGACGGTGAGTAGGGCTGATTGGTTCTTTTGCTTAGTGTATAACTCATGAACTGAAGACTATACAAGCTTATAAAAGAAAGTCTCTTTTGTCTTAATTTTCACCTGATGCTTTTCACATACCTTGTAGAATTCTGGCTCTCAGTAACACGTGAGCACTCAGGAGGCTGTCAGGTAGGACATTGATCCTATGCCTTTCTCCTTTACCTTTATCTCCTTCATGATGACCTGCAGTTGGGGGTCTTCTGACTACACAATGGGTGATTTCTCCCATCAATCCTTTTTTATAGTAGATTCTTCTCCCCACACATCAAAAGCACTATGTGGCATCCAGCCCAGTTGATACATATCATTGGCTACAAGGGTGAATTAGATCATATATGCCTATTGAGATCCCCAGTTTAGATGCAATATTTGTTGAACTTTTCTGTTCCACTACAGAACTAACACCTCACTGCAGCTCACACCTTACAGCAGCTAATCTGCTGTAAGTACTTAGGTCATAATCTGAACACTAGTCTCCATCCCTTCTTTTGTATACTCAATGAAAGTACAGGTCTCCAGTCAACCCCAGGTTTGAGTGAGTGCTTATGTTTGCCAAGCAGCATGTATAGATTCAGTTTTTCCCTTCTACACATATTATATGTCAAAGGGTTATTAAAACAAGAACATTGAGACTTTGTGCAGTCAAATGATTTGTTCAAAGACTTAGTCAGGTCTAAAACTTGAAACTGTTGACTATTGCAGTGTCCTTGCTGGCTGTGTCCTGATACAGCTATGCCAGCCTTGAGGCAGTGATTTTTTTCATAGACTATTTTTCAAATTGTCCTTTCCCTTCCAGAACTTTTAATATTTTGTCTGAACATTCTTGATATTCCATGGCCTCGTCTGAAAAATTAGTTTGCTTCATGAATATACCTGATGGGGTTGTTCTGTAAAAATGGATGACAGGAAGAAAATGGAAGTCTTGAGAATCAGGGGAATTAGATGAAAAATACACATACACACCAATTTTTGCATATAATTTCCTAAGACTAGTGAAATACTTAAAACTCACTCTTTGTGTTGAACCTGTCAGCATTTGCAGTCACTAATGATAACAGCAGATAGTGACATAATAATTTTAATGTAACACTGTATCATTGTGCTAAATTATATGATATGTCCCCTATCACTGAACAGATATTATTTTTTCACTATTAATATTTTTCCACTATTAATCATGATTCTTAGTGATAAATCTTTTTTTCAAAAAAAAACTTTATTTATTTATTTATGCATACAAGAACTGGGGTACAGGCCAGAGATGTGGGTGGTGAAAGGATTCACCAGAGACAGAGTGGGGAACAGAACAGGCAGATTGACCAAAGTATATTACTGAGGGAGCAGCAGGTGAGCCAGGAGAGGTCTGCTGCGCCATGTGGATAACTCCCTGGCTAGGGATTGAACTCATGCTGCAGAGGCTGCGGACAGCTTCACAGTACTCTGCTTACCCCCTTGCTCCACCAGGGAGGCCTGTGATAAATTTTTGAACATAGATGTGATAAGAAAAGCCAAATTAATGGACATTTATTTTGCATATTCTGATTACAAGTGTTCTATCTTCATAACAGGGTTGTTACATTGGAGTAGATGTGATTATTTAGCTATATTCATATTTTTTAAGATCTCTGGTGATAAATCTATGTGGAATATTGAGGAGTAAATCTGATGATATTTTTCTGAATTTACCTAAAAGCTATGCTTTAATAAACAACAGTGAACTCTCAAACTCCTCCCCAAAAAACCTCCTCCCAAACAAATCCAACAATTGACTCTAATAGCAGTTGAAATATATTGTATAAAACATGAATATATTGAAATATATTGAGGCCTCCCTTGAGTAGGCTGAAGGTGACAGTTATCTTGCTTCCTGGAATGGTTGGAATTTCAATTGATTCACGTTTAATTTGAGGCCTTGGGATTTTTTCCTACCGTTACTGGATCTGGTTATCTCATCCATTTTCCTTAACAATTCCAGACATCTACCTATACTGCAGAGCTACAGCTGCCCTCGCCTCTAAGGTCTAGCTGAATTTGCATGTTTGTTCTCCCTTTTATTAATGGAATTTATTAATAGAACAAATCCTTGTAGCAAAGAGCATGCACTTAGCTAATAAAGATAGAAATGAAAGTTTGTTGAAATGATTTACCTAACATCTTATGAACATTTAAATTATATTTTAATCAGAATTTGAAACTGGAAATGTGATTATTACCACATCTCCAAAATCATTTAATTACAGCTTTAAAAGGTCAGATTTATTATTTTCTATCTATAAAAAAAACTTGCTATACTGGAGGAAGGAAGGAAAACTTCTCAGTCAATAAGAGCAATTATTTTCTTCCTATTCGGATTATGTTGCTGTTTTGGTGAATATGGAAGTTGATTAAAATAGTTGGATTTAGCTTTTTTTGAAGTTGCAATTAAAACAGTGTTTTTATATTTTCAATTCAATAAATATTATTTGAGCTTATACTATGGACAAGGCACTATTGTAGAGCCTTGAATACATCAATAGACAAAAGAGATGAAGTTTTGTGCCCTCCAGGAGCTTACTTTCTAGGGAGAGAAGATAGCAATTAGAAATTAATAAATTACAATATTTGTATATTATCTATAATTATACATATTTTATAAAATATTATATTCTTTATATATAAAGGACACTGAATATTATATGATATGTTAGAACATGGTATAGGGAAAAAGAGAAATAGAATTTGGAAAGTGTTATCTGAATACAGAGTATGACAGAGACTTTAGTATTAAATGAGGTGTACAGTTTAGGCTTGATTGAGAGGAGGAAAGCATTGAAAGAGTGGAGATGAAGGAGGTAACAGGGGCTATAGATGGAGGAGATAACCACGGAAACCCCAGGCAGGAGTGAGTTCACATGTTATAAGTATATTTGTGAGGCCATGGGCAACTGAAATAATGATGAATTACTAAGGAAAGAGATGTATGCTGTAGTCAGAGCAGTAAAGGCAACCTGTCTACATAGGCCCTTTTAGTTAATGAAAAATGTTAATTAATACTCTGCATAAAAGAGGGACCCTTGGAAAGTTTTAAGAAAAGAGTGACAAAATCTAACATAGATATTTATAAGGATCAGTCAGGTTGCTGTATCAAAAATTGATTATAAAAGAGAAAAAAAAAAGCAGAAGGGAAAACTCTAAGAAGCTTGGACAAGGATGATAGCAGTGGAGGTGTGAAAAGTGGTCTCTAGATATGTTTTGGAGATAGTTTCGGTGGGCATAATTTAAAAATTGACATAAATAGACAGATTGTGAGGGGCAGAAAAAGAGAAAGACCAGAATTAGGAAGCAACTGGAATCAGGGAATACCAAGAGTGAGTGAAAAATTCAAAGTTCAGGAAGGACATAATATTTTTAAAGTATCCATTCTACATTCAGGACATATTGAAAGGTGAGTAATATTGGGACATGGAGTCAGGAGAAAATTGGACAGAATAAAAGGGTTTGGAGGTTCAGCATGTGGCTGATATGTAAAACCCATGAGAGAGTGTGAGATCACAAAGGAGTAAATGTAAATAGAGTATTGGCACCTGATCCTCTGCGATTTACATAAGAGGTTAGGGAAAAGAGAAGGAAAGTAACGGAGGGAAAGAAGGCAAATGAAACTGAAGGAAATCTACAAGATGGGGCACCATAGGCCACAGGTGAAGAATGTGGCCGTGAGGAAGGAGGATGTGATTGGTGTGTGTTGCTTCTAATGGGTCAAGTAAGGCAAACTGAGAATTGACATTTCATTTAATATCCTGGAAACCATACAAGGCCTTGATGAGAGCAATTTTGTGGCCCAGTGGGATTAAAAGACTGATTTAAGTCACTTGATAAGAGAATGGTTGAAGAAGCTTTAGTAGTATGTGCATAGATAATTAACTTCAAGGAGTTT
>NW_023603215.1:0-7962 GCF_014898055.3 Talpa occidentalis | reverse complement strand
TTTGCTACATCTTCCTAGAAAACCCTGGATGAACCCTATTATCCACTTTCTTGATTCCATAACCCAACACCCAAACACTATCAAAGAAATTACACAATAGGCCAGACTGGGATCACTTTACATTTATGATAAAAGCTCATTTCACTTAAACAGCACATTAAACACTTATTCCTTCATTAAATCCCCTATCACATTGGGAGTAAAGACATTTTTCAAAAGGGTAGAAACCTATGAGAAGAAAGAACAGAAAAGGAAATCACAAAGGATAACGGATGTGAACACATACTTGGAAAGCAGGTGGGGGAGTTAGCAGAACTGAAAGGCTGAATACCAACTCCATGAAAGGAAATGCTGATGAGAAAGCAGCCAATTCACCTGCAGAACCCCGGAGGCATTCAGCATTTGGAAGCACTAGTTAATGAGTAAAGTTGGAACAGGAAATGAATGGAGCTATAAAGAGGAAGTTTGACAAAAACTGGTATAGAGTGATACAGAAAGTGTTACACCTCCAGTGCCTCCCTGGAGGCACAAGGGGTTAAGCACAGCACTTTGAAGCTATCCGCAGCCTCTGCAGCACCAGTTCCATGCATGAGTTCGATCCCGGCCAGAGAGCTACACACATGGTGCAGCAGACCCCTCCTGACTCGCCCGCTGCTCCCCTCAGCAGTGTATTTCAGTAGATCCACCTGTTCTGTTCCCCACTCTGCCTCTGGTGAATTCTCTCATCCACCACACCTCTGGCCTGTACCCCAGTTCTTGTATGCATAAATAAATAAATCTTTGAAAAAGTCACATCTCCAAGTCTTTTCCTTCATCCTGATAGGAGGCAGGAGATTTAGGCTGTGGAGAAACTGAACCAGAGAGAGTTTGGTTTGGGGAACATTATGCACAGAGCTTAGTACCATTTGAAAACAGTGGGTTAAGCAAACATCTGCCTATTCAACGCGAGACTCCCATGACTCTTGTGCCACTTAGCTCTAAGCATGTTAGTAGCTATATATATGGCCACTAGGCAAAGGATTAGAAAATTGCTCTCCAGAGAAACTGAGCAGCCCAGAATGTGATCTACAGATAAAGGCAGTCTTTGTTTCTCAGTGGGGTGGGACTATAAAAATGACCACTGCAAGCTGACTATAAAAATGACCACTGCAAGCTGCAATCATGCACAGTGATCTTCATAATCATTAGGAAAATTACAATTATTTTATGACCTTAAAGATTTTTTTTCACAAAATGTGCACTCTTTCTTATTGTCAGGTATGAGTATATAGTGAAATGATGAAACAGTAAAACTGACCATTATTTAGCACACTGCAGTTTAAAATGTTGGGAACATTGAGAATAAAAGCTGGTGTGGTTTTTTGGGCAAAATTTACTAAGAACTAGTTTGATCAGTGATTACCTTCTTTTTTGTAGTATAATTTATAAAATTGAGCCAGCATCTTTTCTGTGTTTTGGGGTGGGAATTGTCATATTCTTTTCTAAGTTTGGATCAACTCTCAACACGTTATCCTTTGCACTTTGAATCTTGTGAAACATCTCTGAGAGATCCTTTAATGTGAATTTTTTGGCCAGTGTCACTTGCTCCGAGACACCATCCTTTGATCACATTACTGTTTGTGTTTATGTTGATAAGTTCACCTTTGCTAAATTTCTCTGATTGCATATATAGAATCTCTCCTTTACAGCCATTTCATGATCCTCCATCTTTTGTCATATGTTATTCATGGAGTTGCCTTTCAAAAAAGACTTGTCTCATCAACATTAAATGGTGATGATCATCGTAACCGTCTCTCTTAAGTAATCCTTGAAATTTGGCTGCAAATTTTATAGCAGTATCCTCATCTATGCTAGTAGCTTCACCAGCCAGATTAACAATAAATTCATGTCTTCTTTTGAAATGATTTAAAGCAGACTTTACTGGCAGTAACTACAATACTTTAACCTGAATGTGAGCCAAAGAGACTGGGAATTTCTTTTACTAGTTTTCAATTCAAACTAGAAGTATCTTCCCAGTGCAATTTTAAACTAAAAACATTGATGCAACTTTGTCTTTTTTATATTAATTGAATTTGTACAGTGTTGTCTGCACCATAGCTTCATGCAGGACTGGGACATGTCCTGTGGATGCTTTCCTGCTGCCATTTTCAAATCACACTCAATTTCATTTCCAGCATTTTCACTTAATTTTTTTTTTTACTGTACTTTCATCTTTGTTGGCCAATTCTCTCTTTTGATTATCCATTTTTGCAAAACGTCATGTGGGTTTATCATGGGGACACAAGGAGGCAGCTTAACTATTTATATGCTTTGCCATTTGTGTGTACACTGAATAACACATTCACAGAGAACAATCACCAAAAGACTTTGAAAGAGGTGACATGATATTATGCAGTCCTGTATTTACATAGTGATTTGTGGGCTGAAGAAATAACAACACAGTTTGTACTTTATATAATTACTCACAGTTAATATACTTAGGTAACTGATATTGGAACTGTGCTGTTAGGGGACTGGTATAACTGAAACTGGTTCATATATCAAGCAAAACAAGGATTGCTTGTATTGATCTTCATTGCAGCTTCACCAATGAAACTTTGGGTTCCTGCCTTATCATCTATATTGACACTTCACAGTAAACCTTAGAAGAACTTCCAGTCTAAAATGTAGACAACAGAGGAAAGTTTTTAACATGAAAGAAAGAAGATACACACACACTTGAGACACACACAAGCACACACACACTCTCACACACACAACACACACACACACAGAGAGAGAGAGAGAGAGAGAGAGAAGAGAGAGAAACAGGTAACATAAAGAATTAGGAATCACAATGGCATCAGACTTTTCAAAGCCACAATGGAAAATGAGACTCATTATTACCATCACTAGAAAATAAATTCTTTTCAATACTCTAAGGGGAAATTTCTTTTTTTAAAAGATTTATTTATTTATGCATACAGGAGCTGGGGTACAGGCCAGAGATGTGGAGGGGGGGTGAGAGGATTCACCAGAGACAGAGTGGGGAACAGAACAGGCAGACTGATTGAAATACACTGCTGAGGGGAGCAGCAGGCGAGACAGGAAAGGTCTGCTGCGCCAGGTGGGTTGCTCCCTGGCCGGCCAGGGATTGCACTCGTGCTGCAGAGCCTGCAGATTGCTTCATGGTGCTGTGCTTAACGCCTTGCATCACCAGGGAGGCCTGGAAATTTCTTTTTAATAAGAATTTTATATCCAGCAAAACTGCTAATCAAGACTTAGGTCAGGAAAAGTAAAATTTTAGACATGCAAGGTCTTAGAAAATTTCTATGCACCCCTTTTCAGGAAATGACTAGATCAAGTGCTCCAGAAGAATATTCGAGACCCAGGAAACAGGAGCTTCATCAAAGGAGGCAAAGGAAAGGAAGCACTAAGATGAGAACTGTGCAGCAGGCTAGAGGCCAATCAGTCCAAACTGGAGCACGAAGATGGAGGTCTGCAGCACAGGTGTCTCCATTAAAAAAAAAAGAAAATGGAACTGACATAATCCTTTAACTGTGTGGAAACCAATATTCTGGGGAGAGTGGAATTAAAAGAACTTTGATAATAGGCAAATAGTAATTCAACAAAGTTTTAAATGAGTAAAACTCACTTGGAGAGAAGAAGGAATGTAGTGGAAAAGAGATATATTATGTGGCTCAGCAGTGAAAGAAATTGGCATTGTTATAATAATGTAAATGATAAATATAAATTTAAATAATCGTGATGTAACTATTGGAAAGATAGAGGGTAGGGAAGTGTGTAAGTGAGTGGTGTTTTAAAGAACAAAACCCTAATCTTTTCTTAAATTAGTGATGATTTGATGATTTTCTTCTCTATGTTAAATTTTTTTCTCTATTGTCTTTCTGCTTTTAAACATTCATAAAATTATCCAACTAATAAAACAAAAAAAGTGCCATCTAGCCAAATAAGCAAAAATCCCTCAAACTTGAAAACAATTATTCTAACCACCTTTTCTTCCGTACTTCTTATCATGACCAAATGTCTTGACAGAGAGATTTATTTCACTTCCTCCATTTGTCTGTCAAAAATCTACTTCCTCTGCAAAATAGTGAGTTTGGCAAGGTTTCAGGGCACAAGGTCAATATATGAAAGTCAATTGTATTTTTACAAGCTGTCCATTCTCTGCAAATCGATCGACAAATTCAATGCTATCCCAATCAATATTCCAGCAGATACGTTGGTACAAATAGACAAGATGATTCTAAAATTTACATGAAAATTTTAAGGACCTAGATATAAAAAATATTTTAGAAAAGAACAAAATGGGCATATTTGCACTACCTGATTACAAGTTTTACTATTCAATTATACTAATTTAGACAACGTTGTATTGATTTAAGAACAGATACATAGACTGATGAGTGAAAGAGAATAGAATGTATATATGTATGTACATATATACACACATGCATATTTCAATACATATAAAATAATAAAATAAAAATTCAATATACAGCTTATTTTGACAAAAACATCAAGTTGATCAATAGGGAAAGTGTATTCTTTTTAACTAATAGTGCTGAAACACTGGATATCTTAATGCAAAAACTGAACCTCTACTGTTGCTTCATACTAGACACAGAAATTAAGTTGAAATGGATCATAAGCCTAAACTAAAAACCTAAAATTATACAACTTTAGAAGAAAAATAATACAAGAAAATCTTTGTGACTTTGGGGGTAGACCACAGCTTCTTAGAACATAAACCACAAACCATGAAAAAAATTAATAAATTGGTCTTCATCAAAATTTTAAAACTTTGCTCTTCAAAAGACATCATAAGAAAATGAAAAGGCAAACCAGACTGGGAGAAATATTCACAGTCCATAAATCAGATGAAGGACTTGTATCCAGAATATTATATATATATATATATATATATAATATATATATATATATATAATAAAAAAGGTCAACAATAAGAAGAAAACTAATGTAATTTAAAAAATGGGGAAAGGTGAACAGATACTTAACAAAAGAAGACATGTGAATGATAAATAAATACATGAAAATATACTTAATAGTATTAGTCTTCAAGGAATTGAAAATTAAAAAAACACTACTCATGTAGTAGAATAGCTGAACTTTCAAATATTGACCATATCAAGTATTCATTAGGATGTGGGAAAGCTGAACCTCTCCTCCAGTGCCAGTGGGAATGTACTATTTTACAACTACTATTCACTCAATTTGGAAAATTGTTCGAAAAATTTTTTAAAACAGTGAACTTTCACCTACTGTGTGACCTAGTTATTTCACTTCTAGGTATTTAAGCAAGAGAAATGAAAACCTATGTCCATACAAAGACTTGTACACAAATATTCATAGCTTTTTTTTGTTTTGGTAATAGCCCCAAACTGGAAATCACTAAAATGTTCATTATTTCGTGAATGGAAAAGTAAATCCATTAAACAGAATAAATAAGGGGAAAAAATTATTGCATAATCATCAGTGTGGATGAATCGCAAAATCATTATGCTGAGTGAAAGAAGCCAGGAGTAAAAATGTGCATATTCTATGATTCTGTTATTATAAAATTATAGAAAATGCAAACTAACACACTGTAACAAATAGCAGACAATGGAAGTGTGTGAATGAGGGAGGACTGCTTACCAAGAGGTACAAGGAAACTGTGGGTGGGGATGATAGAAATATTTCTTATATTCAATTATGGTTATGGTTCACAGATATATACATATGTCATAGCTGAGTGAATTGTGTAATTTAAATATGTGAAGTTTACAATTGAAGTTACAAACTTCAATTTATCTCAAGAAAATTGTTTTAAAAAGGAAACCAACTACTGAAACGCCATATATGAATCTCAAAATTACTACGCTAAGCAAAAGAAAGCAGATACAAAAATAGTGCATATTGTGTGGTTCCATTTTACGAAACATGGAAAAATAGACAAATCTAATCTGTCATGTTTGCCTGGCACCAAGAACACGCAGTGGAGATCAATTGAGAAGGAGCAATTGGTCTGTATCTTTGTCAAAACTCATCAACTATTCACTCTAAATGGGTGCATTTTATTTTATGTAAATATAACTCAATAAAGGTGATTAAAATTAATCATTTCAGATGATATGCTTGGTTATCCAGAAAATTAAAAATAATTTCTAAACTAGGAGAATTAATAAGTGAATTTAACGAGTCGTTGTTAATGAGGTCAATATACAAAAATCAATTACATTTCTGTATACCAGAACAAAGGACTTAAAATGAAAATTTAAAACTATACTACCATTACTCTGGATCTTCGGACAGAAAGAGAGCAAATGGAAAGCTGGTAAAATCCTAATAAATTCTAAAGTTTAACTAATTGTATTATATTAGTGGCAGCTTCTTAATTTTGACAAAAGTATCATGGAAATGTAAAATGTAAACACATAGAGCAAACTGTATGAGGGGTATACAAGCACTTTCCATTTTATCTTTGCAACTATCCAGTATATCTAAACTTAGTCCAAAATAAAACATTAGAAAAATCACTTAAAACAAATATATGATAGGGCCTCCCCGTTGGTGCAGCAGTTGAGTGCTGGGTTGCGAGGCTGCCCGCGGCCTCTGCGGCGCCAGTTCGATCCCCGGCTGCTCCCCGGCCCACAGAGGAGGGTCCACGTGGCACGCAGACTCTCCCTGCCGCCCGCTGCTCCCCTCAGCAGTGTACTTGGGTCCTCCTGCCTGCTCTGCTCCCCGCTCTGGCTCTGGTGAATTCTCTCACCCGCCCGTGCTTCTGACTGTACCCAGTGCCTGTATAAGTAAATAAAAAATAAATAAATAAATAAATAAACAAATATATGATATAAAATGAAGTTTATACCTAGTGATAGAATTACTGATAAAACTTAAAAACAGTAATTTGCTGTTTATATCTGGTGAGACATACCTTAAGGAGAAAAATAATTGCAAACAAATTAACAGTAAGAAAAAACACACCTCAACCTCAGTGTATCAGCAAAAACAGTCATTCATTTACCATCTAGATGCAATGCAGCCTTTCCAGTCTTCTTCATATTTTAAAGTTACCTTACAAATAATTTACAGAAATAAGACTAAAGTATAGTGGAAATAAATATATATATTTTAAAGATTTATTATTTATTTATTTATACAAGCACTGGGTATAGTCAGAAGTGCGGGAGGGTGAGAGATTCACCAGAGCCAGAGCGAGGAGCAGAACAGGCAGACTGACTGAAATACACTGCTGAGGGGAGCAGCGGATGGCAGGAGAGGTCTGCGCGCCTTGTGGGACCCTTGCCGGTGGCCGGGGATCTAACCGGCGCTGCAGAAGCTGCGGGCCGCTTTGCAGCCCAGCGCTCAACCGCTGTGCCACCGGGGAGGCCCCTATAGTGGAAATAAATTTATAAAAACATTTACAAGGATTTAATATAACAAATAATTTTATATCAAGTAAATTTTAACACAAAATCTCACCAAGAATGTGGAATATCTTATAACAAAAGGAATGGTTCAGTCATGTCACAAATATCACAAGTAAAGAAGTTCTACTAAACGACTGTCATTCCTTTTTTGGTTTGTCTTTTTCTTTCGCCCCTTTATTTCTCATTAGAAATATTCACTCATCAGTTCTTGAGTTTTGAGAAAATCATCTAGGATATCTTCATCTGAAGATGCATGGTCTGAGATTTCACTTAAGCAATCAGTTACACTATAATCATTTGAGTCTGGAGTGATGTTTCCTTCTCTTTATATTCACATTCTGATTCATCTATTGTGAGACACTCTCCTTAGTCAATTTTCTTCTATTTCTATTATCAGAATAAATTTGTTAAAAAAATCTGCATTGTCAAATGCAGATGCTTTTATTAAAAGCTTTTTTAAAAGCTAAGAGCAAGCTACAAACAAAAACAAAAGTAAAAAACCTTAACCACTTATAACAGCATTGAAAAA